>NW_026858582.1:0-171302 GCF_026571515.1 Ruditapes philippinarum
CAAAAAAATTTCTCATTATATAATAAATTATAAACGCTAATGGAAACACATAACCTTCATTTATTTTATAACAAACAACATACATTTTTATTTTTAAAAAAAAACCTATGACTGTTAAGAGCTGATGAACAATTAATAAAATTAGTCATCATTAAATACAAATATATATCAAAGGCATTAATATATAGATTAACTTGACAGTGCTTCAGGTCATTTAAAATATTGTGCTTACAATTTAAAAACAAGAGGGCCATGATGGCCCTGGATCGCTCACCTGACACAACCGCATCCAAGCAATGTCTTAAACAAGCATCATGACCAAGTTTGATGCGACTGAGTCAAAACATTTGACTCTATTGCTGTTTATAAAGATTTTTTCTATATTTGGGCAATGTGACCTAATTTTTTTGGACACGACCCATATTCAAACTTGACCTAGAAATTTCATCAAAAACAACTTCCTGACAATTTCCAGGAAATTTGGATCAAAAACAGCAGCCACTTAGAGTGTTAAAAGATTTTTCTATTTTTAGCTCCCTGCTGACCTAGTTTTTTGACCAGACATGACCAATCTTAGCACTTGACCCAGAAAACATCAAAACAACATTCTTGACAAATTCCTGAATATTTGAATAAAAACTGCAGCCACTAGAGTGTAAACAAGCTTTTTCTATTTTTAACTCCTTCTGACCTAGTTTTTGACCTGAGATGGCCCATCTTCGAACTTGACCAGAAATCATCAAAACAACCTTCCTGGACAAATTTCCAGAATATTGAATCAATACTGCACCACTAGAGTGTTAACAAGCTTTTTTCAGTTTAGCTCCTTGTGACCTAGTTTTTGACCGAGATAACCCATCTTCGAACTTGACCTAGACATCATCAAAACAACCTTCCTGACAAATTTCAAGAATATTTGGATGAAACTGCAGCCCCCTAATGTGTTAACAAGCTTTTTCTATTTTTAGCTCCTGTGACCTAGTTTTTGACCGGAGTATGCAACCCATCTCGAACTTACTTAGATATCATCAAAACAACCTTCTTGACCAAATTTCCAGAACATTTTAGATGAAAACTGCAGCCATTAGAGTTTTAACAAGCTTTTTTCTATTTTTAGCTCCTGTGACCTAGTTTTTGACCTGGAGATGACACCCATCTTTAACTTACCTAGAAATCATCAAAACAACCTTTCTGACAAATTTCCAGAATGGTTTTGGAGTTGAAAAACTGCAACCATTAGAGTGTTAACAAAGCTTTTTCATTTTTAGCTCCTGTGACCTAGTTTTGACCAGACATGACCCATCTTCGAACTTGACCTAGAAATCATTAAAACAAACCTTCCTGACAAATTTCCAGAATATTTTAATCAAAACTGCAGCCACTAGAGTGTTAACAAGCTTTTTTCTATTTTTGCTCCTGTGACCTAGTTTTTGCACCGGTAGATAACCCATCTTCATAACTTGACCTGAAAATCATCAAAACAACCTTCCTGACAAATTTTCCAAAAAATTTGGATGAAAACTGCAGCCACTAGAGTGTTAACAGCTTTTCTATTTTTTAGCACCTGTAGACCTAAGTTTTTGACCGACATGACCCATCCTTCCAACTGACCTAGATATCATCAAAAACAACCTCCTGACAAATTTCCAGAATATTTGGATGAGAACTGCAGCCACTAGAGTGTTAACAAGCTTTTTCTATTTTTTTAGCTCCTGTGACCTAGTTTTTGACGGACATTACCCATCTTCCAACTTGACCTAGATATCATCAAAACAAAAACCTTCCTGACAAATTTCCAGAATATTGATGAAAACTGCAGCCACTAGAGTGTTAACAAAACTTTTTCTATTTTTAGCTCCTGTGACCTATTTTTACCGGAGATGACCCATCTTCGAACTTGACCTAGATATATCTAAGCAACCTTCCTGACAAATTTCCAGAATATTTGATGAAAACTGCAGCCACTGAGAGTGTTAACAAGCTTTTTTCTATTTTTAAGCTCCTGTGACCTATTTTTGACCAGACATGATCCATCTTTTAAAACTTGACCTAGATATTATCTAAACAAACCTTCCTGACAAATTCCAGAATATTTGGATTTGAAAACTGCCAGCCTATAAGTTGTTAACAAGCTTTTCTATTTTTAGCTCCTGTTGACCTAGTTTTTTACCAGACATGACCCATCTTCGAACTTGACCTAGATAAAATCAAAACAACCTTCCTGACAAATTTCCCAAAATATTTGGATGAAAAATTGCAGCCACTAGAGTGTTAAAAGCTTTTTCTATTTTTAGCTCCTGTGACCTAGTTTCTTTGACCAGACATGATCCATCTTCAAACTTGACCTAGATATCATCTAAAACAACCTTCCTGACAAATTTCCAGAATATTTGGATGAAAACTGCCCAAGCTATAGAGTGTAACAAGCTTTTCCTATTTTTAGCTCCTGCTGACCTAGTTTTTGACCGGAGATGACCCATCTTTGAATTGACCTAGAAACCATCAAAACAATTTTCCCCCCCATGACAAATTTCCAGAATATTTTGGATGAAAACTGCGGCCACTGAGTGTTAACAACTTTTTCCTATTTTTAGCTCCTGTGACCTAGTTTTTGCACCGGAGATGGACCCATCTTTCGAACTTGACCTAGATATCATCAAAAACAACCTTCCTGACAAATTTCCAAAATATTTGGATTGAAAACTGCAGCCACTAGAGTGTTAACAAGCTTTTTCTATTTTTAGCTCCTGTGACCTAGTTTTTGACCGGAGATGACCCAATCTTCGAACTTGACCTAGATATCATTAAAACAACCTTCCTGACAAATTTCCAGAATATTTGTATGAAAACTGCAGCCTCTAGCAGTGTTAACAAGCTTTTTCTATTTTTAGCTCCTGTGACCTAGTTTTTGACCCGAGTATGACCCATTTTCGAACGGTTGACCTAGATATCATTAAAACAACCTTCCTTGACAAATTTCCAGAATATTTGGATGAAAACTGCCAGCCTCTTAGAGTCTGTTAACAAGCTTTTCTATTTTTTAGCTCCTGTGACCTAGTTTTGACCCGAGATAACCATCTTCGAACTCGATCTGTATTCATTGAGACAAACATTCTGACTAAGTTTTGATGATATCCAATCAAAACTGTGACTGCTAGACTAGTTAAACCAACCAATTGTTAGAGTGTAACAAGCTTTTTCTATTTTTAGCTCGTGACCTATTTTTTGACCAAGATGACCCATCTTCGAACTTGACCTATGATATCATCAAAACAACCTTCCTGACAAATTTCCAGAATATTTGGATGAAAACTGCAGCCTCTAGAGTGTTAACAAGCTTTTTCTATTTTTAGCTCCTGGACCTTTTTTGACCCGAGATAACCCCATCTTCGAACTCGATCTGTATTTCATTGAGACAAACATTCTGACAAAGTTTGATGATGATCCAATCAAAACTGTGACTGCTAGACTGTTAACAACCCAATTGTTGACGACGAACGACGCACAACGCACAACGCACGACGACGGACGCCGGACATAGCCCCATCACTATACCTCACCATGACCACTTCGTGGTCAGGTGAGCTAATAAATGCTGCACTTTAAGTAAAAAACACTGGTTCTTAATTAAAGATCAATTAAGCATCAAAAATGATATTTAACAAAAAAACTGTAATTATTTCATTCCTGAACAGTTGTATTTTTAGTGTACTGTTACAATTTCAAAAAAAAACAAAAAAAACAACTTATTTATGATGATCCATATTACTGAACCATCTATTGCTTATTGACAATTAGTACAATGATAGTGTGTGTGTGTATAAATACATATGAGCCGTGTCACGACAAAACCAACATAATGGGTTTGCGACCAGCATGGATCCAGACCAGCCTGCGCATCCGCGCAGTCTGATCAGGATCCATGCTGTTCGTTATCAGTTTCTCTACTTGTAATAGAGTTGATAAGCGAACAACATGGATCCTGATCAGACTGCGCAGATGCGCAGGCTGGTCTGGATCCATGCTGGTCGCAAACCCATTATGTTGGTTTTGTCATGACACGGCTCATATTTGTGTGGGAGTTAAAACACCACTTAATCTTATGTAAAACTTATTTTACAATCAGTGCTACATACTTTCTACTTCATATAATTATCCATCATTAAATGCATGTAAAACACAAGCGGAAGAAGACGAAAAATTAATTTCTGGGGCATTATGTGCCTTTAAAGTATATTGCTATAAATAAATGTTATAAAATAAAAACGCATTGTATTTTTAAAGACACCTTTCCAAAGGATCATTGTAAACACTGTACATAATGCCCTTACATATAAGAACTTGCTGCATGTACAAAACACAACTGTTTTCGATCAGTCATAAAAAAAACCCAATCAATTCTTACTGAAAGCAGTCTTAAAAACATATTCAGATAATCTATTTTTAATGGCAATTTTTGGTAAGCCCCAAACAATTTAAATTTATTGACCCCTTTGCAGGGCTGGCAATATAATACTTCCTTCTTGTCATTTTTTTCTGAATCAATTTTTCTAAATTTCTCATGATATTAATATAGAAAATTCTGGAAAAAATTTTATTCTCAGTATTAGTTGCAGGACAATCTCTGCATTACAGATAATTGATTGTGCCACCCCTTGACAATTTCGGCTTTGAATTGAAAAAATGTGACATAAAATAATACTTAAATACACAGTCCATCCAGGATTGACAACTGCCATTAATAATAAAATACCATCATGAGTTTTCAGCAATTTTATGTTTATATCACAATGTTTCAGCTTGCAACACTTGTAAATGAAAAAAATTCACCACACTTCTCATAGCCTATATAGTTTCTCCATTACAGCTTTAAAAACAATCAAAAACAACAACAAAAAGAGTAACAAAAAAAAAATTCCACAAAAATGCGGAGAACACAGTGACACAACTGAAATTTTTTTCCCTTTAAACAGTTAACGCTTGCATATATGCACATTTCCTGATAAAAATCTTGTACATCCACTAGTTTTTGGAAACAGCAAACATACATTAACATTGGTTGTCTACTTGCAAATATGAATATTTAAACAAAAAACTCACCTAACCAAGGAGAAGGAAGCATTAAATAAAGTAAAAGCATGTGAGTTGACTGTCTATGCTAAACACAAGCAATTCATTCCAAAAGGTAAAAGTGTCAACATTTTTTTCCTATAAATATCTAAAAGCACTGGCTAAACTGGTTTTCTTAACTTAATAATATTTTCAAGTCAAACCTGTGTTAACCTGCATTCACTCTCTGTTTAAAGACCACATAACAAATCATGGTTACCCTTTCAAAGGTTTTGCTAAAGTTTTTCTGTGAGTCTAAGTTTATTACATTTTTAAATTTTTTTTCTCAAAAGGTCTGAATGATGATATTTCACCCTTGACCTTTGACCTATATTTTAGCTTGCCTAGAATCTTGCTTTCCAGATACGACGGTGAATATTGCGTTGACAACGTAGTCCATATTGGTTGGTGTGAGACCACACATGTTGATTCTCCCTGATTTCATTATGTATATATGATAATCCTTCTTCAACTTCTCACACTGTTGTTCTATAAATAGAAATGTGTTATTCTATAAATAGAAATGTGTTGCTCTATAAATAGAAATGTGTTTCTCTATAAATAGAAATGAGTTGTTCTATATATAGACATGTGTTGTTCTATAACTAGACAAGTGTTGGATTTTTAAATACAAATGTGTTGCTCTATGAAAAGAAGCTATAGAATTTTGTGAAACTTATTTTTTTTTGTGCTGCGGAGACTCCAAAGTTTGTTTGTTTTGTTTTACTTTCACACCAATTTTCACACATTTTTGGTCACGTCGGCACATCAATCTAACTGGCTTTCCTGGATAACTAGCCGGTAATAACAGATTTCTCTTTAAGTGAATACTTATACTACATGACTTCCTAAAACAGTGGTGAAGGAGAAATTTCAACTTGCCGAGGATCGAACAAACGACCCCTAGATTACAAATCTCAGACATAGAATCCCAAAGACAAACAATATAAAAAGATTATTAAGTAAAATTTCTATTATCAATCATTCAAAATAGCAAGAGAATTTAAAGTATTGCCCTGCTGGCATAATTCATTACAGGAGATTTCTAACCTTTCCTAACATTTCTCTAGCCACAGCAGCAATATAAATGGTGGTTCTTTTACTAAATCTCCAAAGTATACTTTACAGGTCAAACATTTGACAGAAGAATATCAGTTACAAACATGTATGCACTCTTGCTCCACTTTGACACAGCAAACAACATATAACCAACTTATTAGGAATCATCCGAATGGTAGAATTTTTTTATATTGTTTATTTTGGTTTTAACACCTTTTTTACCATAATTTTGGTCATATCTAAGCGGTGAGTCTACCTAGCCAGATTTCCTGGATAACTAACCAGTAATAATTATTAATTTCTCTGCAAGTGACTGACTACTAATCATGCATGATTTTTTTCTGAATCAACAGCAGGAGACAATTCACCATTAGACTTAATGGCCCAGCTCAACTGTCATGGAGAAATTTAGCCTCACCAAAGGATCGAACCAGAAACCCCTTATATTACAAAGCTAATGTTCTCCCTGTTAAGTCTAATGATCACTATAAGCTTACCATTAAGACCTGTATAACTGAACATTCCCTTCTGCTGAATGATATGATCCCAGTTACCTGGGCAACCAATCGCCTTTAACTTCTGATGAAGTAGATCTCTCATTCCCAATATACGACCTGCCATTGTTTTAATGTTTTCTTTCCTGAAATATACAGACATTTTGAGGACACTACAAACAATTCAACATCTTTAATAAACCAAAAAGTGTAGCCAAAATAGAATAGTATAAAATTAGTACTTTAAAGTGAATCGGTCTACAATCGTAAGTATTTCAAAAATTCCTAAAAGAACAGAAATGTTTCACTTTGTTATTCTTGTAAAATATTTCTTGAAAAGTAAATGTTGATATGGTTCTATAGTGATTTAGTACTATGCACATTTACATGATGAATGATACTATATTTTTCCAGAGCATTTTATTATCTGCTATATATAGATATATTAAATTGTATCATGTATCTCACACTTATCAACATCATTCATATACAATTCTTTTATTATTTGTGGAATTAAATTCCATAATACACCAATTCACTTTAACTTGCAATGCAGTACATAAGTCTTTAAAGAGTACAGTTCACCTTAATTAAAAATGTACATGACAAAAAACATTTTCACTCCTTGTATTCAACTAGAAATGTGTCCATAGGACACGGATGCCTCCACAATCAACAGCTTTGTCATTCTACGGACAAACAGTGTGTTCAACTGACAGAAAATGTCTTATCTATTTCAAGTATAGTCGGCGCATAGAAAATTGCCCACAAATGCACTCCAGGTTCCAAAATAGATAACAGTGGACTAACAGTAAAACAAGACTTACCATTCTCCGTTCAATGCTGGATTATTTAGAACGGTGGCTACAACTCTTGCACCATGGTTTCCTGGGTTTGAGTATGTGGTACGCACAATCAACTCTAACTGTGATAGGACTTTAACCTTACTATCAGAGTCCTTTGCTATAACACACAAGTTACCAACACGTTCGTCTGTAACATGGAAAATATTTTATTAATTTAAGAGATAGTTAAATTATACATGGTTTGACGTCATTAAAGAATAAGACTACCTGATGGTTTCTTATTCAAATAGAAATGTACATGCATTTGACTAAACAATCTGTTTTGATTTGAAAGAAACTTATTTTAAAATTTTGAAATAATCAATGAAAAAATGTGGGCCAGGTTACAAGGTATATGCAAATTTCGCGCTGCACTTCTCTTCCTTCTTCAAAAGAATGTCATATTCATAAACTTCATTCATATCCCATTAATATTTTCTATTAGTCTATGAGAAAAGTCATTAACTACATAATATCACTCTCAATATTTCATAATAAAACTTCATTTCTTTCATGATTAACTTATCAAATTCATTTTCATTACCATAACAAATGGAAAATATTTCAATTCAGTGGAGATTAATCTATATTTTCATAAAATTGGATCTATCAGGAAACAGAAATTTAACTTTTCACTACTTTGGTTAATTTTCTGTACAAAGTTTTAAACATTACTAAGAAATACATGTTATTACTTACTGTAGAGACCAAAATTTTTACTAAACGACTGTGCAATGAAGAATTCAAATCCTTTTTTATAGAAAAGTCTACATGAATAGGCGTCTTTGTCCAAATCTCCCGTAGAAAAGCCCTGGTAGGCACAGTCCATTAGTACAAACATGTTTTTCCTTTCACACAAATCTGCAATCATCTCCCACTGCTCGGGGGTTGGGTCAACACCAGTGGGATTATGGGCTACTGCGTGAAGGATTACCACAGAATTTTTTGGGGCTCCCTATCACAATAAATAATCTTGATGAATATTTAAGAGTTAATTACATTTACATAATATTTTCCTTACCAAAGACTTATAAACACTGAGGCTAACTTAATGACTGCTAGGACAGGGGAACATGCTTTTACATTGTTAATAACAAAATCAATATACGATCTGAAGATTCATATCGATGCTATTCCTGTTGTTTATTTTTTATTAGATTGAATTTTGTCAATTTACACCGGTTTTAACATATTTTTGGTCATATTTCACCAGTTGGTCAACCTAGCTGGCTTTCCTGGATGACTTTTTCCCAGTGGGAATATGGCATGACATAAGCTACAAAATCGGCTAAAAAAAACAATTGATGAAATATATGTAAAGTTGTTACTTTTTACCTCTAAATCTTGCAACATGCCATCAATATCAAGGCTGCAAGTTTCTGCTTTCCAGTACCTATACTCAACAATGTTGGAAAATCCTGCAGCTTTAAATACTCCCTTGTGGTTACCTAAAATTTAACAGCTTCATTGTAATTAACTTGCTGCATATTATAAGTTAGCTCAATATTTTGTTCATTTTCCCAAAACAAGAAATTTAGTTGTAATAGTTTCTGTTCAAAATTTAACATTTCTTCTATCATTTATGTTTTATTTTAAGACAAGAATTAATGCCGAATAACTAATAATGTAAATGAGTTATCAAAAGTTTACTATAAATCTTTACCATTTTATAAAAGAAGTTCTATGAAATCCTTACCCCAAGTTGGTTTAGAAACATAAACAGTATCACAGCCAAGGAATTTCTTTGTAAAGTCAGCACATAGACGTATACCTCCTGTTCCACCTAATGCCTGTACACCACCAATCTAAAATCAAGATTTAACCATTAGCCACACCTCCATTGCAGAGCAAGATCATCCGGCATATATTGTCACATTAGTGCAATAACTGGTTAACTCGCATTAAATTTAGAAGGACTTACCCCGTTACTGCACTAAGGTGACAATACATGTGCTTTCTGATCATGGTCTGAATTGGTCCGTAGTATTCAGTCAGTACATATTTTGATATTATCCCTAAGAAATTAAAAATGACGAATGATTTTGTCAAGATTGAAAGATGGACAAGTCCATTTAAGATATTTAGTATGGTAAGGGTTTGGATATGTTCTAGATTGCTTATTATCATAATCTGTGAAATGATCAACTCAGGCAATGAAAATAGAACTATGTTTCTACCTCATTTAATTCAATTTCCTCATAATATTCCCACCCTAGGCTAAGAAATTCATATTAAAACAATATTCACACCCTAATGAGCATGTACCCGAGATGACATATTGAAATCTTATTATTTAATGACATCACATTTGGAAAACACCCTCTCACATGAAAAAAGTATACTAAAAATAGGTATCCAAAAACCATAGGAAGAAAATGAGAGCTGCCTCGTTTTTTTTTCACAATGTTACTAGACATTAGCTAATTGAAACTGGTTTATTAGGGTTTGTAATCCTTAAATTACAAGAAAGTATCCTTAAATTACAAGAAAGTGTTTGACTGTTTTGTTCATCCCAAACTATCTGTACTTACTCTTGTATAGTCAACATCTTCAGTGCCCAAAATTAGCCTACAGGCAGCTTCTCTAAAACTTGGTAATCCTGCTACAGGGAGATACTCGTGGTTCAGAGTTTGATCTGATGCCATCTGAGCTTCAACTGTTCGTACGACTGGTAGCACCCATGGTTTGCCTTCCTTAGTCCTATAAGCTAATAAACAAGAGAAGGCTTTATTTTATCATAAACCTTGAAATGACCATTCAAATAATCAAACACCTATTGAAAAGAGGGTCATGATGGTACAGTAGTCCTTAATGAGTCTCAATTCTTTAATGCAAAGGTAAGTAATTAAGTTATATTGGAGTGTCACCGTGATATCATAGAACCCATGATATCATAGGAACTGAGTATATTTGTCCTGTTACTCAACTTACTAGTCCTATAACATAAGACGTTTCCGTTAGTACTACGTACACTCCAACGTCTTATCGACTTCTTCATAAGTTCCTTTAGCAAAACGCGCCCACATGTATACAGGTAAAATGGCCGAATGTATATAGCGGTGAAAGTGGTATAAATTGTATTGGATTGGATTTATTTACATTCGAAGGTGAGTCATTTATTTTTTTTGCTGCACATTGATGCAAAAATGTTTAAATTTACTGTCTGCATATCTTTTGACTCAAAATATTGTTTTTGTAGTAAATTACGACGGTTTATATAGCGCTTCAAAATCGCTGCGCGTTTTGCTAAAGGAACTTATGAAGAAGTCGATAAGACGTTGGAGTGTACGTAGTACGAACGGAAACGTCTTATGTTATAGCAAACTCCTCACAGTGATTACCTCCCTTGGCAGAATTGTAATCACTGCCTTCACAGATGTTACATGATGATTTAAGTCACATGACGTAACGTCGAAATTCAAATGTAAATATCGACCGTTAGGCTACATAGAAAATCTAACGTCATTTTTCTCTTTCTGTTTTATTTTTAACTTTTTGTACCTACGTCCTTTATATTTTATCAAAAAATTATCAAAAATATACAAAGTAATAAAAAATAAATTAAAAAGCTAAAAAATATAAATATCAATAAATATTGATATTTAAATTGGCAGAGATCTGTACTGATAAGGGGAGATCACTGCGTAGGAGATTGATGTTATAGGACTACTGGTTTGGGAGATAAAGTCGGCCGAAAATCAGTGTTTTGGGGGCATATTTCATTTATTTGTTTACGTATTCTGATGATCTTGCACCATAATAAACTTCAGCTCTTCGATTTTCCGGTATCACCATAAAAGGTATATTTAGAAACATAATGGGTAATTTTGAGAGGCCCTGGGAGAGGTACGTAAAAATGATATTTTTAACGCCCGCGAGTAGATAATTCCGGCTCTCTGTTTTTCTTCTTAAATGAGCAAGTTAAAACGTAAAATAACATGTTTAGACATTTTATTATTTCATTGCTGTTCATTTATGTCAAATAAAAAATATTTGTTACCAAAATTGTTGAGCATTACGTTAGTGTAATGAATATCTATGATAACATTTATATGCAACATACTATGTAACATTTAAATCATTTTTACGTAAAAACACATGCATAATCATTTATTAACGTATAACGAAATATGTAGTTAAAGAATAAGTGATTCAAAATTATTTTTCCTTAGCTTAACAGAGTGAAGAAGAAATTATTTTAGTGGTATTCAACCTACACATTAACATATAAAAGGAGCATTTAACATCAGTATTTCGATCCATTCCACTTAAAGATTACAATTGTGTAATCAGCCTTTTTACTGAGTTAGCAAAACAAAAGTGAGTCTGAATTTCATATACAAAATGTATACGTAAACGTCGTCTGCTTTACCGGTAGTCGGTCAATATATAAAAGTACCCCTGTGCGGGCCTCAAAATGAGCATCTGCTGCACATGCGCACAACAATGGGATACCCGTACCTTTTATAGGGCATGTTTTGTAAACAAACAGGTTAAAGTCTGTGTTATATTTTAATTATCTTACCAAACTTGACAAAATTTCCAGACATTGTCGAATTCCAGCGATAGTATGAGATGGTGAGCTTGATTAGATTAAAAATTCCGATAACTCGATTTAATTATAAAAAGCCTAGTTCTGGCTTCCAAAACTTTATAAGCCGCTTTTTAACATTTTTGTTTTTCATCTGATGCGGCATTAAAGTTTTGGATTAGACCTGTTATGAAACCTAACCAGAATAACATAAGTTGATTTATTCTTGTTTTTCACTTGCAAATACACTTGACCCAATCAATTCTTGTGCATTTTACGATAAAACAATCATTTTAATATCATTCTTTACCAATTAAAGTATCAAAATATTAATACCGTCATTAAAATTGCCTATTTAACTGTAAAATATCAATTTACGCCGACTACAGTTGGCCATGACATTCAGGTGGCACGCGAGATCTCGTATGACGTCATTCGCGGGAACAGATTTGAATAGAGTCGTGTACTATATTTGGAACATTTTGTTGACATGATTTCGATACTTTTATTCACGATAATGTTTTTATTTATTTTCATTAATTTTTAAGTACTTAAATACGATTGTATTGAATATAAAAGTCAGTAAATCACCTTTTTCAATATCTTTAAAAAAAGTAATTTATAAAAATATTGGAGGCACATGGGTTCGTAAAGGTCAATCTCGTAATCACGTGATCAAACATTTTGGCAATATGGCAGCCAAGTGCCGAAAATTTTACCTGTCGGAAACTATTAGGTAGTTTATGTTCGTAATAAGATTTTTATTTGTCCATCCTTGGCTTATCAACAGATTATATATAGTTTTATCAAGGTATGCTTCACTTTACTTCATGGCATGTTCGATGAATAAATACGAGCGTGTCAGATTCCTGGCACGATTATTGGTGGACTTTCCCTATGGGGTTATCTTCAGTGTTCACGTCATGTCATAGTATATAAACGGGTACGCTGAAGACCTTAAGCTATAAAAAGCCGAGTTTATCTACCAGCCGAAGTTATCTCCCCAACCAGTATCAACTTACTGGACCTTAGTAGTCCTGCAGGTCTTTGCCTTAAATTTAATGCCTAACAAGAGATATCGATCTCAACAAATTATTGAAAAATAAATTGAAACAGGGGTAGACCTTCTGTATATCTACACTGGTACGAAAATAATTAGAGCGAAACAACAAAGCTGTCACAAAAAAAAGACGAATTCTTACCTCCTACACTGACATTGACCTTATCTGGATACTCATCTTTATTGTACTCAGCTATCAAAGCAAACACTTCGATAGGAGGAGCAATGTCTATGTGTCCGAATCTCGAGTTTGAAGCCATCTTCTCTCACACTGCCGAAAGGTCAAGGTTAGGTCAATGTTGTCAAGGTGTGATTAACTTCCGATATGACTTCTAAAGCCTAATGAATGATACGAAGAAAATCTGACAAGTACTGTACATACTGTAGCTAGGGTTACACTAATTTTTTAAATCCTGTAAAGAAAAGAGTCCATGTAAAGTAGAGAAAGAGGTCCCTCTGAAAATTTTTATAAAAATGATTAAATTGTGATTACAGTACTGTACAGTAATAGGAATTCTTTACCAGACAGCATTAGGTCAATCGACACTATCCAAACATTTAAAACGAAAGTAAAACTTTTTTTAAGTAATGAAAATGATAAACAAGTGAATAATATTTTTGTTTATTATTAAATTGATGTGTAACTTATGATAAGGTTTTGTAACATGATTATGTTGTACTTTATAATATTTAGTTTAAACGAAATTTATTTCATTTTGTTTGTGTACAATTAATGTACTTGTCTTATTATATTGAAAAATGTGTCTTGATTTCAAAAATTGTCATTAATTTTAACTTCTTTATAATTCATTTATTATTATGAAAGTAGGTATGATAAATTTACAGTAAATGGACCCCATTGGAAATAAGCTTTTAGCTTAATGGGCAATCCTAGGGTAACATAGAACATATACTGGTGCCTCATATTTCCGTGGTACTTAACAGTTTAACACAGACAACAAAAGTTAAAAGGATAAAATTCTGGAAAACACAGTGAATATTGTAGGATAGACATGACAATTGCATCACAGTTTATTCTATATAATGTTTGCATGTAAGAAATTATGTATACAACATTGTTATTAACACCCATCTGCGGCCTTGTGAGTAAATATGTGTTCTCATATTTCCAAGGCAATTACATTTTAACAGACTCAAAACCAATTTAGTAAACTTTTTTTATTAGTACACCTACGCCTAGGCTCATCTGAAAGGGGCGATTTTCTCTTTGGCATTATCAAATACCTCAATATGGTTGTTTAACAAAAAAGATTTTCTTAAAAGGTATGAAATCTAAAAGAAAAATGGTGAAATATTAAATAACTTTGCTCTTAATCTGAATAAAATATATTTTTTAGTTCTATATGTAACATTTCGATAAAAATACAATAAAATAGTAAAAGTAAAACTACTGGCAGGTTCATTAAGTCTAGGAGGCACTTTAAACTGTTTAAGCCATATACCTTGGAAATATGGGTACCTCGGAAATATGAGGCACCAGTATACTCGTTAATTAATCTTATAATTATTTTTGTTGCATTTATGTGTGCGTTTTTATATATATATGGCAGTTGATATATGTGATAACATTGTATGTGTTTATGTCTATTCCCTGAATAAATCCATACGATACAATAGACTAATAATCGCTGAGCAGATTTCTCAGGAACAACGAAGAATAAAGGGGCTCCAGGTACAAGCTGATTACAGTTAGAGTCTCCAAATGAAATCTGAGTAAAGTTCCAAAAGAACAAGGTGAGTACTTTAGAGTCTCCAGGAAAAAACTGTTTAGAGTCCCCTAGAACAAGGTGAGTAGAGTCTCCATGCAGGAACAACCTGAGTATATATATATATATATATATATATATATATATATATATATATATATATATATATATATATATATATATATATATATATATATATATATATATATATATATATATACAGTAGTGTCTCTAAGAAAAAGCTGAATACAGTACAGTATAGTCCCCAGACACAAGCTGAGTAGAGTCCCCGAGAAAAAGCAAAGCTGATTAGAGTCCTTAGGATCAAGCTAAGTAAAGTCACCAGGAACTGGCTGCATTAAATCATCAGGGACAAGCCAGATTTAAATAAAGTCCCCTGGGACAAGCTGATACAGTAAAGTTTTCAGGAACAAGGTCAGTAAAGTCCTCATGAACTAGCTGAATAAAGTCCTCAGGAAAGCGGAGTAGTCCTCAGGAATAAGCTGAATAAAGTCCTCAGGAACAAGCGGATAAAGTCCTAAGGAACAAGCTGAATAATTTCCTCAGGAACAAGCGAATAAAGTCCTCAGGAACAAGCGGATAAAGTCCTCAGAAACAAGCGGATAAAGTCCTCAGGAACAAGCGGATAAAGTCCTCAGAAACAAGCGGTGTAGTCCTCAGGAACAAGCGGTGTAGTCCTCAGGAACAAGCTGAATAAAGTCCTCAGGAACAAGCTGAATAAAGTCCTCAGGAACAAGCGGAGTAGTCCTCAGGAACAAGCTGAATAAAGTCCTCAGGAACAAGCGGAGTAGTCCTCAGGAAAAAGCTGAATAAAGTCCTCAGGAACAAGCGGAGTAGTCCTCAGGAACAAGCTGAATAAAGTCCTCAGGAACAAGCGGATAAAGTCCTCAGGAACAAGTAAAATCCACAAGAACATGCCGAGTTAATTTCTCGGGAACAAGCTGAGTTAATGTTCTCAGGAACAAAATGAGTACCTAGTATAATTTCACATTCCAAGACCCATAACACTTACATTTAAAGTCTTTCATGAACTTGAAATACAGAGTTGAAAATTGAGTGCAAGAAATAATTTAACTGCAAATTTAGTTATATTGATGGTAATCACATTTTAAAACATTTTAAACATGTCTCCAGATCGTAATGGCTTTTCACTTTTAATGAAGTATAGTTCTGTAAACATTTGAAACTATCAGATTAATTGATGTTAAATTGGAATGCAAAATTTAGCAATCTTCATGAAAACAGAAGAAAAGATGGCAGCATGGTCAAATGGTTAACGGACAAGTAACCTAAGGATTGCTGGTTCAGAACCCTTGAGGGACAAGCAGTTGCTTCCTTGAACAAGAAATATTACGTTAATTTGTTGCTTATTTAGTAATTTTTAGAACGGATTCGATGGCGATGCTAAACTAAGGCTTTCTACACAGTTGAACTAATATATAATGTTTGAATAAACTAATCTGTATAATTTACCTATGCAAGCATTACATTGTTTTGCAAATTTCCGCATGACATGGTCGTTTTTTTCGAGTTGCGATTTGTTTTAGAAATGTTAGTCAAAAAAAAAATTCTCGAGACAGCCGTAAAACCCATTTGCTTGATTCCAATGCAGATTCGATTTTGTACAAGTTTAGTGGGTCTTCTTTCCAGTAATATAAAGCCCAAAGCCCTAACTTTAGAAAAAATGTCCAGCAGATTTCCGTACGTATGGCATGGTCGTTTTTTCGACTTGCGATATGTTCTTTCGGTAATTAAACTGTTTTTTTTTCCGACTTATTCTTTCTGTATTCTCGAGACAACAGTTAATAAACCATTTGCTTGATTTCCAATGCGGATTCGATTTTGTACAAGTTTGGTGAGTCTTCTTCCCAGAAATATAAGGCCCAAAGCCCTAATTTAAGAAAACTGTCCAGCAGATTTCAGCATGACATGGTCGTTTTTTTGATTTGCGATTTGTTCTGTCTGTATATAATCTAGAAATTTTCGTAAAAAACACAATAATATCGAGACAACCATGAAAAAGCATTTGCTTCATTCCAATGCGGATTCGATTTGTACATATTTGATGGATCTTCTTTTCAGAAATATGATGAAGGGCCAAAGCCCTAACTTAAGAAAAATGTCCAGCAGATTTCCGCATGACCTGGTCGTTTTTTCGACTTCCGATTGGTTCTTTCAGAAATTTTCGTAAAAATACAATATTCTCGAGACAACCGAGTAAACAGTAATATAACGCCCAAAGCCCTAATTAAAAGAATAATGTGCAGCTAATTTCCACATGGCATGGCGTTTTTTTCGACTTGCGATTTGTTCCTTTTGTATATAAACTGTAGAAATGTTCGTAAAAAAACACAATAATATAGAGACAACCGTGAAAAAAGCATTTGCTTGATCTCATGAATTTCTTTTTCTTCTCTTTATGATCAATAGAAACACACAACAGAAGATACGCCTTAGAGACGACTATAAAATAAATTGACCGGACCAGGGAAAGTAAACTGTGTGCATAGCTATGAATATTATAAAGAAGAAATGAATTTCTTTTTCTTATTCTCTCCCATAAAATATATAGAGCAGACAAAGCAACATCGTCTCCAATCGTTCAGTATAGATTCCAAAGATAGAACGCATTGGTATTTTTTTGATAATACATATATCATGCATGATTTCGTTAACTTATTTTAACATTCTCGACAAATGCTACGAGTATACCCCCCCCCCCCGTAAAAAATAAATAAATAGAATCAAGTGATATCCATCCTAAGTGTTTTTGTTTTACAAGTACACTTCTGAGCATTTTTTTTTCGTCCTAAACGTTTGTTAAAATATGTCCAATATGCCAATATAGCCTCAGCTCCAGATACGTATATGTATGGATATTTCTGGCAGATATATAACATTTTAGTACACTTTCAATATATATGAACGCATGCGAGTTTTTATTTGTTACGCAAAGTGAAGGACAAGAGCTATGGCGGGCGTTCGTTGCCAAAATTCCAGACATGTAAGACATGTTCCTTTTTAAAATGACTTTTGAAATGCGAACTTGTATGCCTACCATTTTTATTGTAAACCTCCTAATTCAATCTTTTATTTGAAGGTTACCGCCTTTATATAACAAGTTTACATATATATCGTAACAACTGACCTAACATCTAAAACGACAACAAATATACAAGTTCGTATCTTTCATTGCATGCAATACATATGCATGTTTGCACACTTATAGATCTGAAATATAAAAATGAAACGTAAAACTCGAATACAGAAAATAGAGTTTAAGAAAACGTGTTACCAGTTGTAGAACTACACGAATACGTAAACACAGTAACATGTTTAAAATGACAAAAGTAGATTTACAAAGTTAAACGATTTTAAGTCAAGCATAACGCCCCGCCCCTCTCGGAGTATTTACGAACTTATATTGCGGACAGGTATAAAACGGCGCCTCTCCCATATTTTTAAATAAAACTGAAGGACAACATACGGCATTTTTCATAAAATATATATGTTACATAAAAAACTTACATTTGTTACAAAAGTTTTGTCAGTAGCAACATCACTTGAAAATTGCTGATTTTACCATTTATGATGAAGATAACTTATGCATTACCTTATTTTTAACATCGTGTTTTTATCAGTTACAAATTATTTATCATTTTAGTGATTAGCCTGTCCGTGCTCTGCCTAGTGCCCTGTCCTGTGTTTTGTTTTGGGTCCGCCTTGGCTTCTTGCCACTTGTTCTTGTTGCTGGGTCATGTGGGGTTGCGTTCATTGAGCGCCGCCTTTCCTTGTTGATCTTGTTTATCATATATTCCTGAGAAACATCGGCGATGGGAAACAATGACCAACTTCAAGGGATTAATTTTATTAATAATGTTAAATACCACCCAATATTCTTATTGGTATCATTGAAAAATGTATTAGCACAAATTTCATTTTCAACAAAAACTATACAAGTATATTTTAAAGCGGCCACCGAGATTTCCTTTCCGAAATCAAGAAAATACTTATCCGTAGCACATATGTACAATCTTTAATAAGGTATTTTCAGTATGAATAAAAACTTTTTGCACTTGTTCATTATCCCTCATGTACAGACTCAATCAAACCGAGTCTGCAATTCTTATGTAATTTTGTAGTGATTAATGCTTCCGAGGGATCACTTTGTTTCCAGATTTTTATACTTCACAACAGCAGGATTCAAGTGCCGTGAGGCAGCTGTAAAAAGTTGCCCCGTACTTCACTTCAGTGTTGTTATATTTTTCTGGTCTTTCGGGATCATTGATGCCAGCGCTATTAAGTGTTGAGAATTGAGTACCGTTCAAGCCGGTGCTAGGGGGCGTGAGGCATGTTGCACTTGTTCATTATCCCTCGTGTGCAGACTCAATCAAACCGAATCTGCAATTCTTATGTATTTTTTTTGTGATTAATGCTTCAAAGGGATCACCTTGTTTCCAGATTTTTAATATACTTGTTCAAAACCTATGGTCTTAACTTCATTCAATATTTATTTTCCTTTTTGAATAAAGTATCTAAAGAAAGAGACGTTATTTTTTTCCAAATATATGAGTGTGGATTTAAGAGAGAAAAAAACAACGATAAGTTAGAAACAAAATTTTTAATACTTCTACGTAATTAATTTTCATTTTTAAGGCATCACTAGAAAGTTCATTAAGGATTCTTAAGCACTATTAAGTGTTGAGAATTGAGTTCCGCTCAATCCGGTGCTAGAGGGCGTGAGGGATGTTGCACTTATTTATTATCTCTCATGTACAGACTCAATCAAACCGAGTCTGCAATTCTTATGTAATTTTGTTGTGATTAATGCTTCCGAGGGATCACTTTGTTTCCAGAATTTTTTACTTGAGTCTAAAATTATCAACGCCGCATTTCCTTGATGATCTTGTTTATCATATTCTAAAATTATCAAAATTGACCAAGAAATAAAAAAGTAAGTAGGGGGCGCCATGTTTCTCTTACTGAATTTCAGAGTGTGTTTTTTTTTTTACTTGGGGATCATATGCCGTTTTTCATGGTATGGTACTTACGTGTCACATTGAAGGTTCCATGATAATCACCATATTAACACATCTGCGGATGTTTCAAAATTCAAAATTGTACCAGTTCATGTTGAATTTTGCTTAAGCCGGTGCTAGGGGGCGTGGACGATAACTTGCTCTTTCCATTACCGTCCATGAGCAGGCTCAATCAAACCGGCCTGCAACATTCTCAATTTTGTCGTTTTTAGCGTTCTTTAGGGATTCTTATTTTCTCTATTTTACAGAAAATAACATGATAAACTTTTTAACGAAAAGTTAATTCATTTTGATTTAATTCTTTTTTATTTTGAGGAAATATTATTATATATCGTAAATCGTATTAATCACACTTTTATTTCAATCCAAAATTATCAAAATATATTACGAAATAAAAAAAAAAGTTTGGAGGGAACGCCGTGTTTTTCTTACCAATTCGAGAGTGTTATTTTCAGACTAAAAAAAAAACACAAACAAATCAATACATCTATTTAATTCATTTTTATTTCCGAGGCACTCATAGAAAGCTTATGGAGTAATCTTTCATTTGATACAAATTATATTGGACTTTTTATAGAAATAAAAACAAGAGCTGTCCGTAAGACAGCGCGCTCGACTTTTTTATTGCTTGCCAATAAAAAAAGTTTTTGCAGTAAAAGGCAATACAAGAATCTCTGTATTTTTAAAGTGAACAATGGCCAATGGATAGGAATGAATTTTTTTAGATTTTTTAAGTTTTTTAGTGCTTGCCTATAATACAAAACATTGACAGTTAAGGGCCATAATTCAAATAAAATCTTTGACAGAATTACCTTCTCCTGGACATGTTTGGGAATCATGATTGTAAACAAGTATTCCAACTTTCAAATTAATATCTCAAACAGTTCAGTCAAAAAGTGGACTGGTACTAAAAACTTAACCAAGATTCTAAGTCGATAAAAGGCCTTAATTTTTAAAACAAATCCTTGACAGAGTTACCTTCTCTTGCGTACAGATGGGGGTAATGATGTGAAATAGCATTAAAAGTTTCAAAGCAATATCTCAAAGGGTTAAGGCAATAAGTGGATTTTACCCATATTCAATGTATTTTCTAAGTCAAAAAGGGGCATAATTCTGTCAAAAACCTTGACAGAGTTATGTCCTCTTGTCTGTTGATGAAGGTCGTGATGGTAAACAAGTATGGTCAGTTTCAAAGCAATACCTCCAATGGTTTTGAAATAAAGTGAGGTGGTACAAAAAACTTAACCAAGCTCAATACACTTTCTAAGTCAAAAAAGGGCCATAATTCTGTCAAAAACCTTGACAGAGTTATGTACTCTTGTCTGTAGATGGAGGTTATGATGGTGAACAAGTATGGTAAGTTTCAAAGCCATACTTGTAATACTTCTGAAATAAAGTGGGGTGGTACGAAAAACTTAACCAAGGTGTGACGCCAACGCTAACGCCGACGCCGACGCCGGGGCGAGTAGGATAGCTCCCCTTTTCATAGAAAAGTCGAGCTAAAAAATAGAATGGACGCCGTGTTTTTCTTCACTTTATTGAGAAATAGGAGAGAGGCGACGGGTATTATACCTGTCCGTACATTTCCGTGATAGAAGGTCGTAAGTACTCAGAGAGGGGCGGGGCGTCATGCATGACTTAAAATCGTTTAACTTTGTGAATCTACCTTTGTCATTTTAAACATGTAACTGTGTAAATGTACTGTTGTAGTTCTACGACTGGAAACACGTTTTATTAAATTATATTTTCTGCATTCGAGTTTTACATTTCATTTGTGTTTTTCAGGTACATATATATATCTACAAGTGTGTAAACATGCTTACATGTATTATATGCAATGGTAGATACGAACTTGTAAATGTGTGTTAGGTCAGTTGTTAAGATTTACATGTAAACTTGTTATTTAAAAGCGGGTGCCTTCAATTAAAAGATTGGATTAAGTGGCATATCATTTGCTGTGCACGAATGCAATCAAAAATGCTAGACATACATGTTCGCATTTTCAAAAGTAGTTTTCAAAAGGAACACATTACATGTCTGGAATTTTGGCAACGATCGCCCTCCATAAAGAGCCAATTTTGAATCATGATGTGATGTCTCATACAAAATTCTGGAAACAAAGTGATCCTTCGGAAGCATTAATCACAACAAAATAACATAAGAATTGCAGACTCGGTTTGATTGAGTCTGTACATGAGGGATAATGAATAAGTGCAACATCCCTCACGCCCCCTAGCACCGGCTTGAGCGGTACTCAATTCTCAACACTTTATAGTGCTGGCATCAATGATCCGAAGGACCAGAAAATATAACAACACTGAAGTGAAGTACGGGGCAACTTTTACGGCTGCCACACAGCACTTGACACCTGCTGTTGTGAAGTACAAAATTCTGGAAACAAAGTGATCCTTCGGAAGCATTAATCACAACAAAATAACATAAAAATTGCAGACTCGGTTTGATTGAGTCTGTACATGAGGGATAATGAATAAGTGCAACATCCCTCACGCCCCCTAGCACCGGCTTGAGCGGTACTCAATTCTCAACACTTTATAGTGCTGGCATCAATGATCCCGAAGGACCAGAAAATATAACAACACTGAAGTGAAGTACGGGGCAACTTTTTACGGCTGCCACACAGCACTTGACACCTGCTGTTGTGAAGTACAAAATTCCGGAAACAAAGTGATCCTTCGGAAGCATTAATCACAACAGAATAACATAAGAATTGCAGACTCGGTTTGATTGAGTCTGTACATGAGGGATAATGAATAAGTGCAACATCCCTCACGCCCCCTAGCACCGGCTTGAGCGGTACTCAATTCTCAACACTTTATAGTGCTGGCATCAATGATCCCGAAGGACCAGAAAATATAACAACACTGAAGTGAAGTACGGGGCAACTTTTTACGGCTGCCACACAGCACTTGACACCTGCTGTTGTGAAGTACAAAATTCTGGAAACAAAGTGATCCTTCGGAAGCATTAATCACAACAAAACCGATCATTAAACAGTTAAATATTCGTTTCAAATATCTTAAACATTGCTTACAAATGAACCTCATACGATTTGTTCATTACTTGTGTTTGAACTCACGGGGGATGTAGAGTGGGTTTATGATGAAACTATATACATGTACCATTAATGAATTTTATATACGAGTACACTCCTGCTTTGGGTGATAGTTAGGGTACCTTTATCAACGCCAATCATATTAGATCTGCTGTAAGTAAGCGCTTTTGTTTAGATTGGGAATGTCACCAGTTTGCGACCAAATTGGTTAAGTTGGATACATCCGATGATGATTTCTACATTGTAGTAAAATGTTTCTTGCATATTTAAACAGAGACATAGATATCAATGTTATCTATGTCTCTGATTTAAAACTATAACTGTTGCTTACGTTTTTTTAATCAGAAGTATTAAAATGGAAACACTGATGTTCACTCAACACAATAATATTGAAAATGTTGCAAGCTCGGCGTGATCGAGCCTATTCAAGAACGGCAGTGGTCAATTCAAAATACTCGTCCACGCCCCCTAGCACCGGCAAAGCTGAACTCAACAAGTCCTATGAGAAGGATTTGTCCATTACAAAGTAAGAGGTAGTGATGTGATTGTGATTTTTTAATACTGAAACAGTCTATTTTAAAATATCAAGCATAACATAAATGACTCATCTTCTAAATATTTATTGCACTTATAAATCATAACATGAAACAAATAATATAATAATCATTCAAACAAATTGAAAATCTTAAGAAAAACTTTAACATACAATTAAATAGTAGCAACATAGTTCACGTAGACAGAAATATGGAATGTACAAATAAAATTGTAAATCAATGGCTTCTGAAGGAATATTATATGTATATGTATTACAATTCACTTATAATCATCACCTACAAAACTTAGATATACTACATGTAGCTCTCTTCTACACGAGATTGGTCCCTATTATAAACAAGAGTGCCATTATGACCCTAGTTAACTCACTTTTAAAACTTAATTGCAGACTAAAGCCTAGGTAATCAAAGTTATCCCCAGTACATAGTTAACTGTAATCAGAGCCAGGATATAATGCACATGTATAAACCTTTTATATAGAACAGCAATATTATACTTATACAAAACCATCTAAGCTCTGGGCACTGGGTTTTTTTGAGAAGAGGATTTTTTGAAGTTTTCTATACTCAAGTCAAGGAAACTAAAGTAACCACAAGCCAATTTTGGCCACAGGGGCATGTCCTACTTTTGTAGAGGTCCACAAGGCAATGTTACATGCCAAAATATCTTACATGTATCTCTTGGCCATAATGTTTCACACACAAAATATTAAAAATGTGTTCATTATAAGTTTATGTGAAGTTCAATAAGAGACCCCAAGGTAAGGGAAAAAGCAGAGGGCAATGACAATAAAATCTAATCTATTCTAATCAATACATACATGTATATTGAATTTAATTCATGCCATTTATCCATTTAAAATTATTGTATACATGTTCTAATGAGTGAATAATACTATGTATTGTATATTGCTATACAGTTAACCTTTACCAAATGGATTTGTCCGTCTTTCTATCTGGACAAAACCATAAATCATTTTTAGGAAAAATGTCCAAAAAGGTACTGAATGAATAGCAAACAGTGCAGACCATGGTCAGACAGCACAGATAGTCTGGGTGATCTTGGTCTACATTGGTTGCAGAGAAAGAAGCAGTTGTTGCTGGTAGGCTAAGGGATAATGAGAAAAATATGAAAAATATAAGAACTTATTACAATCATTCCTTTCTATTATTTACTTCCATTTACTAAATTGGTTATTTTTGACATTAAAGCAGCCTTCATCTTTTATATTCTTCAGGAAAAACAATTTTGTTTAGTTTCAAACTAAGTAATTCAGCATTTTTATCTTTGAAAAGTGAATCCTAACATTAGAAGCCTTCCTTATATCAGCATCCATAAAGCTATTTTTAACGCGAAAGTGATGTTTGTTTCTAAAAATAGAGTATCGGTAAATGAATCCACTGCCCAGATACTAATTTGAATAAAGACTTCAGACTTCAGCAGATTATAGATATTGAGGAGTTTCCTTAGTGTTTATATATTTTAGTTATTTATTTATAAAATTCATTTTCCATCTATATTCCTTTGACTTGACATTTATTTGAAACAACTTTGCAAAAATAATAAATAAAAAAAATTAACCTTTAGAAAAGCTTAATTAGGCCGCTTTAATGTTTTTTTACCGTATTTTTTATCAACTATAAATGCACAACTTGCAAAATATTTGCACCACAAATGAACAGATCTTTTACTTCAGTACTCGAATCACTGACGAATTTCATGTAAAGAGAATTTCCACTTCTTTCATCAACTGTTCCCCTTTTTCTCCAGCTTTCTTACAGTAATACAATGCTGCTTGTTTATGTCCTAGATTAGACAGCTGTCTAGCGTACTCTAGAAAAACAGCCTCAATCACAGCACCTGCAAACATAAAAAATAACAAACATTTAACCCTTTTTCATGCTAAATATCTTAAAGGGACTTGACCATGTATCAAACTGGACAAAACCATTCATCATTTATAGGGGAAAACTTCAAAATATTGTCACATGAGCAGAATCAGTTGCTGTCAGCAGGCAAAGGAGAGAAAACAAAAGCATTCAATTTTATAAATAGTTTAAAGTCATGAAAATTCTGTTTGAAAAGTGAACAGTTTCCACAGGCTAAGGAGAGGAAACAAAGCATACACTTTTATAAACTGAAGGGTGTTAATTCACTTAATTTCTGTTTGCTAACTGAACAGTTTCCGCACTATAAATTAATTCTGAATCTTTGGCGGGACTGAAACACTCAGTGGAGAGGAGTAAATGAATGGAAGTAAATAAACCAATTAATCTGGAAAATCTATTTATAACAATTTTGTCTCAATGTTGATAATAACTTGACATAGTATAATTTGAGCCGCGTCACGACAAAACCAACATAATGGGTTTGCGACCAGCATGGATCCAGACCAGCCTGCGCATCCGCGCAGTCTGATCAGGATCCATGCTGTTCGCTATCAGTTTCTCTACTTGTTATAGGGATTGTAAGCGAACAGCATGGATCCTGATCAGACTGCGCGGATGCGCAGGCTGGTCTGGATCCATGCTGGTCGCAAACCCATTACGTCGGTTTTGTTGTGACGCGGCTCATTTTATCCACATCAAAGATACATTAATACGCACCATTATCCGGATTTATCTCTAGGAGGTTAAACTCTATTGCAGCCTCTATAAAACACGCAGCTCGGTTAAATTGTCTCATACCATATAACATCTCTATAGCTTTATTAAAATAACCCAGTGATAACAGCACTAATACAGCTGTACTCTGAAACAAAATAATAACATACATCAAGTCAAGTTTATATATGAGTCAAGGTCAAGTTCAGTCTGGTCTACTTGAAGGTCTTGTTCAAAAGGTTGTTGTGTCAAAGTATAAAGGCAATCTTACAAAAAAAATTTTTTAATTGTTCAAGATTTTTGATGGCAACAATGCTATGACAGTAGCAATTGCGCGATAGTTTTATAGGAAAAGTCGAGCTAAATATCATATTTTACTACGACAATGTAAACAATACTAAACGTGATTTACATTCCGATTTGATAGGTCAGTCTTTGTATAGAAATATACGCATTTATAGCTTGGTTTTTATTCTGGTCAAAGTAAAAATACACATTACAGTACAGATCATATTGGTTTGGTTTTTAACTGGTCATATATGGGCAGTGGCTTTCCTTCATAACTGACCAGTAATTAACAATTTCTCCACAAGTGACCGGCTACTAATCCAACATGACTTCTGCTTCAGTGGCGAGAGACAAATGACCATCTTACTCCATGTTCGAGATCAATTGTGACAGAGAACTTTATAATATCTAGTTTTCTGGGAAGGGAAGAAAAATTTCACTACAAAGTTATTGCTTATACAGGCAGACACTTTTTTTAAAACGATCAATCTTTCATGAGTTTGATATATTTATATAATTGAAACCTTTACACGAGATAAATATTAAGTTTACCTTCTGGTTAACATGCATACTACTCAAATGTTCCACCCATCTTTTCATCACTTCACAACACTCTGTATATACCAAAGTTGACTAAAAAACAGAACAGTAAAAGAATATTATCATGTTATCAAACAGACTTTATAAGCATAGTAAAAAGTTGATCAATTCTACCACGTGTTTTCTGCTTACTAACTCAGCCAATTTTTTTAAGACTACAAATTTACATACATGTACCTTAAAATTACCATACTATTGCTAACATTTTTCATACATTATCATACATAAATCTGTGTGAAAAGATGTATTAGACGTTTTTAAGTTCATTCCATTGGGTGAAAAGGCAAGATTTTAGCATTTTATCATTCAAGTGCCTTGTCCCGTATATACTGGAATACGGTATTTAGTGTGGTGCTCCAATCCTTTTTTTAGTTTCACTCAAAAACAGAACAGTAAAAGAATATTATCATGTTATCAAAAAGACTTTATAAGCATAGTGAAAATTTGATCAATTAAACCACGTGTTTTCTGCTGACTTACTCTGCCATTTTTTTTATAAGACTACAAATTTACATACATGTACCTTAAAATTACCATACTATCACTAACATTTATAAATTATATCTCTGAACCATACAAAACAAAAAATAAATTTACCTTAGCAAGCCATACAGCCAGTTCCCATGCCCCGTATGTTTGTAAATATCTACAGGCATCCATACCTTTATCTATCAAACACAACAACTGTACACCTTCTGTAATACAAGAATAATGGTTATAATAGTGACACACACACACATAGTGTTTAAGACCAACAACTGTCTTGAGATAACAAACAAAACATTTGTTACTGGAGACAAGCATTTTGTTTTCCCAATAGAGTTATTCCAGAATTAAGAACACTTTAAGAAACTCCCAGTCAATGAAGGTGCACAAATAAATTTTAACAGTTACATCTTGAAAATAGACTTGACTACATGCAATCTATTATGAATAGTTGTGCACGGTAAAACTAAAACAGTAAAAGTTTGTTTGTACCTAAAAATCTACATTTGCTGAATTTCAGAAAAAATTTTTTTAAGCATCCTAAGTTAAATTTACCTTAGTCCATACAGCCAGTTCCTCATGCCCGTATGTTTATAAAATCTACAGCATCCATTCTTTATCTATCAAACACACAACTGTACACTTCTTAATACAGAAAATGTTACTTAGTGACACACACATTTGTGTTTAAGACACCACTGTCTGAGATAACCAACATAACATTTTTATGGAGACAGCTTTTTTGCCAATAGACATACATGTATCCAGATTAAGAACACTTTAGAATTCCAGCATGCAGTCTGCACAAACAAGTTTTTAAAAGTTACATTATAGAAAATAGGTCTGATATGCAATCTATCTAATGGTAGTGCCATGATAAACTAAAACGTAAGTTTGTTTGTACCTTGGGATTTGCTTATAAAAACCTTCATTTGCTGGATTTCAGATTAACATCTATTTAAGGATCTTAGTTCACAAATTACTGTTTTTAGAGTCATTAAAACAACACTTTTCCCTATTTCCCTACACCAGAGTTATATGACAAGATTTTCAATGAAACTGTTGTCATTTATTCTATGTCATTTGAAAACTTAGAAACATTAAAACTGACCTAGAAGCTTCCCACTAGCTATGAGATTGGTGGCAACAAGTTTTATCGTACTTTGTGATGCACCTGATGACCTGATACTGGCCACAAGACACGATCTAAACATATATGTCAAATAAACTATACATATATGGCTGTAAAACATGTATTAAATAATCTATCATTTAATAAATGGGAAAAAGAACAAGCAAAATTTAAACCAGAATTGTCTTAATGCCTTATAGACATAATGCACTATTATTACCTGTAACTGATTGAGAAAAAAAGAATACACCTTTGAACATCTTTACTTTTTGGTTTTTATTTTGTTTTTGTTGGGTTTAACATCACACCAACACTGTTAAGGTCATACGGCAAATTTTCAGCTTTACTGATGGAGGAAGAAAACCTGTAAGTAAAACTACAAATGTCTTCACAGGGCATGGATGTCCCAAATGTTTTCCCAGTCTAAACGAGGGACAGCATGACAGCGGGGCAGACTGACAAGGGCAAATATAAATGCCCCCATAAAAAATAGACACAAAAGGTCACAAGTGTGAATATTACAAAACTTCGTACCTGAGACAATCTATGTAATAGTTATCATTGTCAGGTTCCGTCTCCAGTAATAGTTGTACAGATCTGTCCGTCTCTCCCAACATCATATAATTCTCTGAACATTTCTTCGTATGCTCGTATGTCACTCTTTTACTGTCATGAAGTGCTAGTCGGTCTAGTTGATAACGCTGAAAAAAAGTCATTTATATGCTCAGTAAAAAACCTGTCTATACTGACACATGCTGGGACCAGTTCAATAGATCTCTTGGCATAAAACAAAGAAAGACCAAAATACATTGTACATGTACTTAGGAATCATTTAAAAACTGAAATATATTGTACTTCGGAATTTCTCACTTCTCCATTGGAGCATGCACGTCGCTGATAAGGCACAGGGCATGAACAGGAGATTTGAAGAACTTGGGATGGCGAAAATTGAACAAAGTTCAGAACTTGTACATGCCGACCAGCTGCCGATGTCCTGACTAATGCAAAGGGGAGTGGCCCTACTATGTAGGCAGAGACAACGTGGATGGTGTGCTAGGGTACGTAAGCCTCTAGCACAGACAGAGGACTTGTAAGACAGGCCCTTTGCATGGCACCAACAGCCCTATTAAGAGCTACCTCCTTTCATTGTTGTCTCAGGTTACTGTACATTAATGTTCTCATTGACTACCGTACAGTGACCTACTTTTCTGACCTACTACTCAATACTTCATGGAAATTGCATGGAGGTAAATTATCATCACTTTAAGGGCATGACTGGTGACAAGTCCAGGGTTCGTAACAAACAGCGAAAGTTGCTTTTGTGCCTTACAGGGTGGATGGACGCTCATTTGACATAGACTACACACACCTCCCTATGGTTTTAAAGAATAATTTATGAATATTGTATTACATGTACATACCTTGTAGCTATCATTATCACACAAAAAATCAAAACATTTTTCTAATGGCTGGTCCCGCTTATCCTGCCATGCTGACCCCTGACCTTCGTCTCCTTGGATACTAAGGTCAAGAAGGTCATTGATCTCTTTGTGACTAGCATTTGGTGGAATGTACAGGTCCCCACTGTTCTGTTTGACAAAAACACAGCTTGAACTCTGAATAATAAAATATAACAATGTAATATTAATATAGAGTTAGAGAATTTAAATTTAAACAGCATATTCCATATGAAATCTCATGATAATAATTATATTTACAAAATCAAGGATTTCATTTCTCATTCATTCATCAATCTATTTTAATAATAATTTCTGTCAAATAAGATATTTTTGCAAGGCCAAAATTTCGCAAAATCAATATTTTTGACTATTTGGCAAGGTTGATATTTGCAATTTTCTAAATAATTCATATTCATATTGTAGACACTTACATGTATTTTAGCAAAAAAAATCTTTAATTTAGAAATTTGCTAAATTTAATCCCTTGATAAAATCTCTTGATAAAATTTACAATTTTACTGTACTTGAAAATAAATTAATAAAACATAAAATACATTAGACTAATTTTTCTTGATGGGTTACACATAAACAGGATATTATTCAAATTTTTGCAACAACATTTTTACCTTAAGTTTAAACATATTTATTTAAGCACGATTGCAAATCAAGTTCTTGCACATTATATTAATCACTTTCGAGTCTGCTTCCTGTAACCAACCAGTACTGGTGTCATATAAAGAAACATCGTCGTGACCCGAGTAGGGCTCGAACCCAAGATCCCTGGGTTGAGAGGCAGACACCATAAACCACTAGTTCACCACTCCCCTTAAAACATTTAGACTTTAACATGTCTGTTTTCATACCTTACTCATAGCAAGATGCTTTCCAGATCTCATATAGTGGAGAGCTATTGTCCAAAACTTTACTTCAGATTCATCTCCAAATAACCTGAAAATAGGAAACAAAGTTTCCTCTCTTTAGAATAACATAGCTATTAAACCATGAGTCACAAAGCTATTACAGCTGCATGCCTCCAAAAGAGCCAAAATATTTCAAGAAAATCAAACTTGAGAAAAATGCTGTTTTCTAAAAGAAGATATTTTAAGTTTTTTCTTTTGGTTGCCATGGCAACCAGAGTTCTGCTTGGAATTAAATTCTTTGAACAATTTTTCAAGTTAGCTACCAAAGGAAAATTCCTGTGAAGTTTGGATGAAATTGGCTGAGTGGTTTATGAGGAGATGTTGTTTAAATTAAAAGTTTACGGATGGACGGACAATGTACGGACGCCGGAAGAAAAGCGATCACAAAAGCTCACCATGTCAGGTGAGATAAAAACAGAAATATTGTGATGTAAGATTTGAGCTATGACTGTCTTACAATGAAATATGGAAATTCTTCAGATGCAACACATGTCAGCAATGTATATTTTTATTATCAAATGTTGTAAAAGATATGGTATATAAAAGTATAGGATATTTTACCTTGCAGTAAGCAGACATCTTTCTGCTGTTCCAAACCTACAATTTTCAAAGTAGGACGCCAGATCTCTGTAATAAATGAAACAAATATATAAATAGTACCTCATCCAGCTATGCACTTGTTTAAAGCTATGTACTTGTTTAAAGCTATGTACTTGTTTAGAGCTTGTACTTTTTTTAAAGCTATGTACTTTTTTTTAAAGCTATGTACTTGTTTAAAGTTATGTACTTGTTTAAAGTTATGTACCTGTTTAAAGCTATGTACTTGTTTAAAGCTATGTACTTTTTTTGAAGCTATGTACTTTTTTTTAAAGCTATGTACTTGTTTAAAGCTATGTACTTGTTTGAAGCTATTTACTTTTTTGAAACTATGTACCTTTTTTTAAGCTTTGTACTTTTCAAAGCTATGTACTTGTTTAAAGTACTTTTTAAAGCTATGTACTTTTTTAAAGCTATGTACCTTTTTAAAGCTATGTACTTGTTCAAAGCTATGTACTTGTTTAAAGCTATGTACTTGTTTAAAGCTTGTATTTATTTAAGCTATGTACTTTTTTTAAAGCTATGTACTTGTTTAAAGCTATGTACTTTTTTTGAAGCTATGTACTTTTTTTTAAAGCTATGTACTTTCTTAAAACCATGTACTTTTTTTTTTTAAAGCTATGTACTTTTTTAAAGCTATGTACTTTTTAAAGATTCTACCCAACAATGTGAAATATTTCAAAATCATTGGACTATAAAGTTTTTCCACAGTACATTTAGGAACCCTTATAATCTAACTTTATTTCTTCAACTTATTCTTTCTATATAAAGAGAAGTTTATCATTAAGTGGAACTCACTTTAATATAACTTTATTTCTTCAGGTCAATCTGTCTATATAAAGGTAAGCTAAAATCATTTTGGACAAGTTTCAAAACTTAAAATATTGCTTTTGATTAGGTTCAACTCCGCACCACAGTAAAGGTCATTATTATGGCGATTTTCATGCATTACTGGTGGAGGAAGACCTTAGGTGCCCCTCAATGCATTATTACAGGCATAAACGAGCACCTGAGTAGAACCACCAACATTATTTAAGCTAGCTGGATAGCTTCTGCACATGAAAGAATTCAAAAACCCTGGCGAAATTCGAACCCACAGTAGTAAGGGGCAAGTGATTTGAAGTCAACGGCCTTATCCACTCAGCCCTGCCCGTGTCTGATAGTTCCCTTTATTGAAATCAACTAATGTTTAAAAAAGAAACACAAATTTTGAGAAGTTTTAGGCTAAAGAATGAATCAAGAGTAAATGAATTCACATCTTTTGGATTAAAATATGATGGAAAGCCCGCAATTTTCCTTCTTGGAAACCCAGCTTATTCTTTATTTCTATGAAAATCAAATTCAATAATACTTTACCAAAGTAGTTTTCCTTTCCTTAACTTGCAATAAAACCTTAAATTTGAAAGCTTGGTGACCTGTTACAGACTATTATTTTATTAAGCCTCTAAATAAAAACTGAACAACATACACATCTATCAGCTTGAGATTCTTGTTAACACACTTCTGAATGTCTTTATCCTCTTCCCTTAGACCCTGTAACTCTAGCAAGTACTTGTCTGACCAGGCCTGGTGCTGCAGTAAATGTTTCATCAGGAAAGCAGCCTTTGGTGGCATTAAATATGGTGACAGTACATCTTCTGAAATGAGAAAAAACAAGAGGGCCATGATGGCCCTGAGGTCGCTCACCTGTATATAGCCCCCCCCCGGGCCAATTTTTACCCAAGGGCTTTTATTTGTTTATTTGAACAGACTTGGTAGACACCCATAAGAAGATGTTTCATGCTAAACATCTAAGTTCTAGCTCATTGGGTTTTTTAAAAGAAGATTTTTTTAAGTTTTTACTATACACATATAGTTAAAAACAATGACACCCCTGGGGCAGGGCCAGTTTTGACCCCCAGGCTTTTATTTGAACAAACTTTGTAGAAATTTACTAAAAGATGTTTCATGCTTAATATCTAAACTCTAGCTATATGGGTTTTTTCAAAGAAGATTTTTAAGTTTTTGCTATACACAAAAAAGGAAAATCAATGACCCCCGGGGCAGGGCCAATTTTGACCCTGGGGCTTTTATTTGAACAAACTTTGTAGACACTGATTAGAAGATGTTTCATGCTTAATATCTAAACTCTAGCTATATGGGTTTTTTCAAAGATGATTTTTAAGTTTTTGCCATACACATATAAGGAAAATCAATGACCCCCGGGGCGGGGCCAATTTTGACCCCATGGCTTTTATTTGAATAAATTTGGTAGACACCCATTAGAACATGTTTCATGCTAAATATCTTAGCTCTAGCTCTTTGGGTTCTTTAAAAGAAGATTTTTTAAAGTTTTTACTATATGCATATAGGGAAAATCAATGACCCCCTGGGGCGGGGCCAATTTTGACCCAAGGGCTTTTATATGAACAAACTTGGTAGACACTCACTAGAAGATGTTTAATGCCAAATATCTTAGCTCTAGCTTTTTGGGTTCTTTAAAAGAAGATTTTTTTAAGTTTTTACTATATGCATATAGGGAAAATCAATGACCCCCTGGGGCAGGGCCAATTTTGACCCCAGGGCTTTTATTTGAACAAACTCTGTAGACACTCACTAGAAGATGTTTAATGCCAAATATCTTAGCTCTAGCTCTTTGGGTTCTTTAAAAGAAGATTTTTAAAGTTTTTACTATATGCATATAGGGAAAATCTATGACCCCCTGGGGCGGGGCCAATTTTGACCCCAGGGCTTTTATTTGAACAAACTTGGTAGACACTCACTAGAAGATGTTTAATGCCAAATATCTTAACTCTAGCTCTTTGGGTTCTTTAAAAGAAGATTTTTTAAGTTTTTACTATATGCATATAGGGAAAATCAATGACCCCCTGGGGCGGGGCCAATTTTGACCCCAGGGCTTTTATTTGAACAAACTTGGTAGACACTCACTAGAAGATGTTTCATGCCAAATATCTAAGCTCTAGCTCTTAGGGTTGTTTAAAAGAAGATATTTAAAGATTTTTCTTTCGGTTGCCATGGCAACCAGAGTTCTGCATGGAATTAAATTCTTTGAACAATTTTTAAAGGTGACCACCAAAGGAACATTCCTGTGAAGTTTGGATGAAATTGGCTCAGTGGTTTATGAGGAGATGTCATTTAAAGCAAAAGTTTACGGACGGACGGACGCCGGACGAAAAGCGATAACAAAAGCTCACCCTGTCACTTTGTGACAGGTGAGCTAAAAAAATGAAATGTAGATCTACAAAATTATATAAAATATAAAATCATTAGATATTATTACAAGAGGGCCATGATGGCCCTGAGGTCGCTCACCTGTATATAGCCCCCCCCCCCCACACCCATAAGAAGACGTTTCATGCTAAACATCTAAGCTCTAGCTCATTGGGCTTTTTAAAAGAAGATTTTTTTAAGTCTTTACTATACACATATACTTAAAAACAATGACACCCCTGGGGCGGGGCCAGTTTTGACCCCAGGGCTTTTATTTGAACAAACTTTGTAGACACTTACTAGAAGATGTTTCATGCTTAATATCTAAATTCTAGCTATTTGGGTTTTTTCAAAGAAGATTTTAAGTTTTTGCTATACACATATTAGCAAAATCAATGACCCCCGGGGCGGGGCCAATTTTAACCCCAGGGCTTTTATTTGAACAAACTTTGTAGACACTCACTAGAAGATGTTCCATGCTTAATGCTATTTGGGGTTTTTCAAAGAAGACTTTTAATTTTTGCTACACACATATAAGGAAAACCGATGACCCCCGGGGCGGTGCCAATTTTGACCCCAGGGCTTTTATTTGAACAAACTTGGTAAACACCTATTAGAACATGTTTGATGCTAAATATCTTAGCTCTAGCTCTTTGAGTTCTTTAAAAGAAGATTTTTTAAGTTTTTACTATATGCATATAGGGAAAATCAATGACCCCCCTGGGGCAGGGCATTTTGACCCCAGGGCTTTTATTTGAACAAACTTGGTGGACACCCATAAGAAGATGTTTCATGCTAAACATCTAAGCTCTAGCTCATTGGGCTTTTTAAAAGAAGATTTTTTTAAGTTTTTACTATACACATATAGTTAAAAACAATGACACCCCTGGGGCGGGGCCAGTTTTGACCCCAGGGCTTTTATTTGAACAACTTTTGTATACACTTACTAGAAGATGTTTCATGCTTAATATCTAAACTCTAGCTATTGGGTTTTTTCAAATAAGATTTTAAGTTTTTGCTATACACATAAGGGAAAATCAATGACCCCCGGGGCGGGGCCAATTTTGACCCCAGGTCTTTTATTTGAACAAACTTTGTAGACACTCACTAGAAGATGTTTCATGCTTAATATCTAAACTCTAGCTATTTGGATTTTTTCAAAGAAGACTTTTTTAATTTTTGCTATACACATATATAAGGAAAATCAATGACCCCCGGGGCGGGGCCAATTTTGACCCCAGGGCTTTTATTTGAACAAACTTGGTAGACACCTATTAGAACATGTTTGATGCTAAATATCTTAGCTCTAGCTCTTTGAGTTCTTTAAAAGAAGATATTTTAAGTTTTTACTATATGCATATAGGGAAAATCAATGACCCCCTGGGGCGGGGCCAATTTTGACCCCATGGCTTTTATTTGAACAAACTTGGTAGACACTCACTAGAAGATGTTTAATGCCAAATATCTAAGCTCTAGCTCTTAGGGTTTTTTAAAAGAAGATATTTAAAGTTTTTTCTTTCGGTTGCCATGGCAACCAGAGTTCTGCATGGAATTAAATTCTTTGAACAATTTTTAAAGGTGACCACCAAAGGAACATTCCTGTGAAGTTTGGATGAAATTGGCCTTATGGTTTATGAGAAGATGTCATTTAAAGTAAAAGTTTACGGACGACGGACGGACGGACGACAGACGCCAGACGGACGCCGGACGAAAAGCGATCACAAAAGCTCACCCTGTCACTTTGTGACAGGTGAGCTAATAAACTGGGCAAATTTTAATATAAACGCTTAAAAAGTGTTATTTACTGCAGATTCATTGTTCTTCTTTCATGTTGTAAACACAGTTTGACTTAAAGGGACTCCACTGAGGTTCAAAAGTTTAAAAACACAAAATTTGAATTTCTTACATAGATCAGCGTTTAGAAAAAAATTTGGGGAAAAGATTGCTTAGCCCAAAAAAAAGTTAAGTGGGGGCAAACGTTTAAGACCTTTATCAAATAACGTTAGAAATAAATTGTATACAAATCGTATGTTTTTGCTACCCTTTTCTTAGCAAAATACAATTTTCCAATGTTTTTTTATCTTTTATATTTTATTTATAAAACCCAAAAAATTTTACAAGGGATTAAATTTCACTATTTTGACAAATTTAAGATATTCCTGAAAAAAAAAAACAACCCAACATTTTGGTAAGTTTCTGATTATAATTTTTCAAAATTAAATAAAACTGAAAGTAGAAATTCACAAATATTTAACCTTGCCATTTTGTTAAGAAAGTTGATTTTGCTAAAATGTTTTGGCCTCCCAAAAATAAAATGACATTACAGTATAAATACTTTGCTTTAGGTTTAATTTACTAAAAATTTTTTGTCCTAAAATTTTAAAAACCAAATTAATATCCCTTTCTAGCACAAACAATGGGATTTGTTTTTAAAACTAGGCTCTGCCTGTAGACTACTTTTTTTCTTACTTTTTAACCAGTCAATAATATTTGAAACTATGTAGAAAGCTGGCCCTTTCCCCTAAGGGCCCAATCTCTTTTCCGCAAAGCTAAAATTTTAAAACATGATGAATTTTATAAGCAACCTTTTTCCCTTTTATTAAATTCCCCTATGTCTACACCTTCATTGTAAGGATAAGAAAAATTTAAAAATTCCCTCTGCCCGGGGGCAAATTGATTTTTCTTTATCCAAACGATGTGTAGAAAATTTGGGCCCTGAAAAAATTCACGATTTTAAATCATCAAATTTTTTTGAAAAAAGAATGTTTGCAATCAGAAAAGGACTTTTTGGGGTGTTTTTTTTTGCTTGGTTTTGTACATTGAGTTTAAAACATTTTTGGTCATCTCAACCCGGGATTCAGTCTAATAAAACCCGCTTACTGAGATAATTTTTATGTAGTTACAAAATTCTCTACAAGTGACTAAATAATATCCCCAAATGACTTCTGAACAGTCTGCTGTGGGGGAAAAATGCCCTTAAATTTGTGTCAGAGTAAATTTTTAAATGAAGAAATTGGCCTAGCCGGGGACTGAATTATAAAATTTTTGGGTTTTCTTTTAAAAAGCAAACAATAGAATATAAGTAAAAGCTACAGATTAATGAAGTTGCAAAATATAAATGGTAAATTTTATTGATTTTAAGCGCAGGCAAAAGGGATTTTGCTTAAACTGACGAAATGACATAAATTACAATGGATAAATGGGGAAAAAAAAAATAAAAAATATCCTTTTTTTCATGATTTTTTACAATTTTTCTTTTACCCCAAAAAATTTTTGTATGAGAAATTGCTTTGATTGCTGAAAAAAAAAATGTTTAACTAACAACTCAAAATACAATTTTTATAATAACCTTGATGTTTTAGCTTTCAAATCCCACAAACAGAGTTGTCCATCCGCGTCACCAAACGCCAGATAATCTCCCTTCCATGCCAACCATGTGACACTTCCCATACCACTCTATAAATAGACAATATCATGTATAATAATTTACAAATCATTCAATGATTCATCATGTATGTTTCCCCCTTGCATGTTTATCACATAATATGAGCCGCATCACGACAAAACCAACATAGTGCGTTAGCGACCAGCATGGATCCAGACCAGCCTGTTTCTCTACTTGTAATAGGAATGGTAAGCGAACAGCATGGATCCCGATCAGACTGCGCGGATGCGCAGGCTGGTCTGGATCCATGCTGGTAGCAAAGGCATTACGATGGTTTTTTCGTGACGCGGCTCATATGGTATACTTCTTTCAGAGGTGGGGAGCATTCTGATTTGCCCTTGTTCATCAGTCGCAATGTCCTACAATAGATTGACAAAACAGTGGAATGTGTCCAATAATTTAATATTTGGTAACATTTAAAGAAAGGTCATGAAATAATCAACATTTTTAATGATGCAAACCTTGTTATTATATTTCTTTACAAGTTAACGAAATGATATATTTTGAGAATGAGATACCTCTGGTGGTATTTTGGAAGCATCTTGAAAGCTATTGCCCTCCACTAGAAAATGATACAAAGTTCCGTCAGAATCTGTGTATACAAAATGCTCCTTTACTGTTAATTTTCCTGTCACTTTCAGTTCACTGTAACAATACAAGCCATAAAATAATTCATATGCCTTGTGGGAAAAAACAAAACAAAAAACGTTTTAAAGGCCCATTAAGCCTCCAAAGATGTTATTATTTTCATTTCTCAAAAGAATTTTCAGTCTGTTGTCCTGTCACAATTTTGCGAAAAATTATCCATTGGCTTTAGAGCAGAACCATCTATTGCTTTTTGGCAATTAGCATAGTAATACTGATTCAGTATTTTAAATTTTGCTACCTTTATGACCAATTATTTTACAATCAATGCACCTTATATCTAAAATGCCATAATTCCCTTATTAAAAATTACTTAACATATGTTTATCACCTTAAAGTAAACCATTTCTGAGGCATAATGAGCCTTTCATAATTTATTGAATATTGTAATGAATGTTAAATCCATCAATTTATACTGCTAACATACGAAAATATTTATCCTGGTCTGTATTTTGTTGGTTTATCAATTTAGAAATCACTATAGTAACTAGGTTTGAATTTGGGACAGTCCATATGAAAATTAAGGGATTTCCATATCAAAATACAAAGACATAGATCTACAGGCTGATCTGGCTATACACTGTATATTAATAGTAAAGGCTAATCACTTCCAGTTCTTGCAGGTTAAAGGTTAAGCTAGAAATTATTCAAACCTTGAAGCAGTTTCTGTGGATGATGTTGACATATTGTCAGAAGCATTTACTTCCTCTGAATTAGACCCTGTCAATTTTGTTCCACTTCCTGTAACAGGGATTTGTTGTTGTTGTTCTTGTTGAAGCTGAAGCCTCTTCTTCACTGCTTTCAAGCTGTGACTAGGTGACCATTCCTATAAATAACATAAGAAAATCATGTGAGTAGGTGACCATTCCTATAAATAACATAGGAGAATCATGTGACTAGGTGACCATTCCAAGAAATAACATCAAACAATCATGTGAATAGGTCACCATTTCTAGAAATAGCATTAAAAATCATGTGACAAGGTGACCATCAATCATGTGACTAGGTCACATTCTTATCACCAAACAAACATTGAACTATGTGATCATTCCTAGAAATCAAACAATCATGTGACTCGGATTCATTCCTAGAAATCAAACAATCATGTGACTAGGCTTCCATTCCTAGAAATCAAACAATCATGTGACTAGGTGACCATTCCTAGAAATCAAACAATCATGTGACTAGGTGACCATTCTTAGAAATCAAACAATCATGTGACTCAGCTAACATTCCTAGAAATCAAACAATCATGAGACTAGGTGACCATTCCTAGAAACAACATTTAAAATCATGTTACTTGGAGAATACTGCAAAATAATAATCATTCATAGAACACTAATTTTTGTGGGTAAACAACAAAATTTCATTTCCTCTATTGTAATATTATTTTGTGTTACATTATTATTGCAAAAACAAGACAATCCACTAATTCAACAACCCACTAAAATGTCTTTTGTGAAAAAAAAAAACCCAGGAAATTTCATACTTAAGAAATTAAGTGAGTTTACATTATTTATCAAAAATACAACGAACCAGAGCTGTGGCATGTGGAAGAGACTTGGACATTTCTCTCAATATTGTCAATGTTTTCATGTCCCATAATTCCAGAGGTTTATCTTTGAATGTTAAGATGAAATATTGCCTATAAGAAAAACAGAAAAGGTAAATGATATGTAATTCTGCTATAATAGTCAACATTTCTACTGACAAGCTTTAGGAGTGCATAAAAGACTTTTATGGATAAGTCAACTGTTAGCATAAGTATTTCAAAACTGATAGAAGGAGGGAACCAAAATGTTTAAGGAACTCCATTCATGTTTTTGTGACATGACAGGATTGGATATATTTTGATATATAATATCTTTTAACCATTTGATGTAGATCTTGATCAATAACTTGTGTGCAGATTTCAGATCAATAGCTCACACTTTTTTTCCACAATCATCATTTTCATTTGTAATGTGGTCCAAAAATAAACAGTTTTTATGCTTTTACTCAAATCAAGGTAAAACCAGCACTAACAATTGAGTTTCCATTTAATTTCGAGTATATTTATTATCCTTTGTAAATTTTTCCATTTATATAAGTGCCCCAGTTTATCTATGTATGAATTTTTTAAAAAGTTTTTAGGCTTTTGACCTCATTAGCCCTCCTTTAAAATCACTTCAGAAGATTGTCTTATTTATAAGACAATTTCACTCAGTCACTGTCAGTACTACCTTAAAGACTACCACTGTTGGAAGAATAATTAAGATACATTACAATAAATAAAAAAATCACAAATAAAAACAACAGATTTTGACAAAATATAAGTGATGTCAGGCCAGACGGTACAATGGGAACTTACTTCAAGTGTGAAACTCTTAACATCTCTATAGGTGACTCTTGGTCCTTCTGGGTCCTAACTGGAGTTGCCTTCCCTACAAACATAAACAAGTCATATCTCTTAATACTTATACTTATTACATTGCCGAGGCTCACAGGGAAACGGGGCCTGCCCAACTGTCTTGTCTCATTAAATAAAGTATTTACTTACTTACTTGACTGATTTACACATACATTTGTATTTTTTTCTTTTACTTCCAATATATAAAAGGATCACTCTCTACAATATTATTGTACTAAATGTAAAACAATTTCAAATGTTGTATAATTGTTTTTTTGTTTTTTTTTTCATTTTCCAACAATTTTAGCACATCTTGGTCATAATTTGGCAGTCAGTCCAGTTAATCAGCTTTCCTGGATAAGTACCAATTTCTGACTTTCGATCCCAAATAATTTTTGAATCTGCTGTGCAAAACAAATGACCATCAATATTCGATATTAATTGTCATGGAGAAATCACAACTTGCCCAAAGATTGAACAAGTGGCCCAAAGATTGAACAAGTGGCCCCAAGATTACAAATTTGATGCTAAGCTGTAAGGAGTATATAAATTATTTGAGCAGCATCACGACAAAACCAACACAAGAGCCGGTTGAACCGGGTGATGCTCCCTGAATAGGTTTTGGACACAGGAAGGTATACCTCTTGTAGTGTCAGAGTTATGTCACAGACAAAGTTCAAAGTGTAAAAACAACCCATGTTGTTGTGCACGACACATTGTCTCAATATGGTGATCATTTCTGTGAAATAGTTGTAAAATCCGACTTCAAATAACGAAGTTATGGTCCGGACACAATTTTGCTGCAAGGTCATGCTGTGACCTTGACCTTCAAGGTAGCGACCTAAATGTTGCATGCTACACATTGATTCAATATGGTGATCATTGCTGTGAAATAGTTTTAAAATCCGACTTCAAATAATGAAGTTATGGGCCGGACACGATTTTGCTGCAAGGTCATGCTGTGACCTTGACCTTCAAGGAAGCAACCCAAATATTGCTAACGGTGCGTCGTCTCAATATGGTGATCATTTCTGTGAAATGATTTTAAAATCCGACTTCAAATAATGAAGTTATGGACCGGACACGATTTTGCTGCAAGGTCATGCTGTGACCTTGACCTTCAAGGTAGCGACCCAAATGTTGCGCGCAACACATCGTCTCAATATGGTGATCATTTCTTTGAAATATTTTTAAAATCCGACTTCAAATAACAAAGTTATGGGCCGGACACGAATTGGGGACGTACGTACGGACGGACTGACGGACAACCCGACGACTATATGCTCCCCCGAAATTTTTCGGGAAGCGTAATAATGGGTTTGCGACCAGCATGGATCCAGACCAGCCTGCGTGGATGAGCAGTCTGATCAGGATCCATGCTGTTCGCTATCAGTTTCTCTACTTGTTATAGTGAACAGCATGGATCCTAATCAGACTGCGCGGATGCGCAGGCTGGTCTGGATCCATGCTGATTGCAAACCCATTATGTTGGTTTTGTCATGGCGCGGCTCATTTTAATTTAAAGAACATATTCAACGTACCAGATATGATATCCACTAGAAGTATTTCGTTCTTTGTTAAATTAGACGCCCCTGGTTTCAGATACGAGTATGACATGAAACTCTTCAGACTGGCCCATTCTATGCCCCTGAGAATTAGAGATTAGTTAATTTCTTAGTGCAAAAGAATATCAGGAACTTTTCTATTTTCATTATGAGTCAAAATCAGCATATTATATAATGTTATAACAAATGTGGGACGGTCACATAGCAACTTCATGTATGCTTGTTATCAAACACAGAACCAACATGCTTGAATGCTCAACTTGGTTTAAACATTTAAATTTAAACAAAGTCTTGCTACTTCTATTAATCACTTTGAAGTCCGCTTCCTGGAAGAAACCAGTACTGGTATCATATAAAGAAACATGATTGTGACCCAATTATGGCTCAAACTCATGATACCTGGGTTGAGAGGCAGACACCTTAACCACTTGGCCACTGCTCCCCTTAAGCACCTTGTTGTAATAAGATGTAGTTGATCATGATGACAAGCATTTCAAAGGTAAAAATTTAGTAATATTAAAAAGATATGATATTTTAACTGTAAAAAATTATGATGCATAAAATAAAGATATTGACAAGACATGAAAGTCAACACAGAAAAAAAATGTACAGATTTATATATTTGAGATAAAAAAAAACAAAAAACCCACAGGTGCTGTCAAGTACATGGCAATTCTTACTCAAAAGTGTCAAATATACTTAAAATACCCAAACCACTCACTTGACAGAGCTAGTATGCACACTGTATTCCCTTTCTATTTGTCCATTACCAACATTTACAATCTGTACACTACCCAGTTGACTCCCCACTGCCAGCAGGGGTTCGTACATGTTCCAGTTCTTAGTTGTCAGGGGTGGACACATTCTAACTACAGTGATTGTGGAGTTAATACCATTCAGTAAACCAGTCATTAAAAATTTCACAGCAACACCATGACCTTTGACCGCTAACTCATTGTCAGGACTCAGCAACTGTGATTGACCAATCATATCACACAATGCAAATTTAGGGTGTGGCACTGTTTTCTTTCCAGGAAGCTCATTGGCTGAGTCGCCAGGTGTGTACAATGGTGACTTGTTGTTTTTGGAGTCTGGCTGAAAGTCAAAAATGAATGATTAAACCAATATACAATGGCTGTATGAAAATAGCTGAGTAAATTTGCCATAAAATCCTTATTAATCTTATTATCGGTAACTTTTTTTTTTTTCCAATTATGTCAGAATACATGCAATATGCATTACTAAGTCGTGTTTATAAAAGATTAACACTCAATTTAATTTTAAGTGCCAGGTTTCATTCATAATTTATAGAATAAGTACCAAGTAATTGTTGTATGCATGTCTTCAAAGAATTGCTCATATTGGTTAACTGTTTCTGTTTTCATGATGCAATTTCATGTCCTTTTTTAATCAGCCTTTCTTAAACATCCAAGGCATAAACTAACACAAATTTCTTTGAATTATATATAAACAGAAGGGCCATGATGGCCCTGAGTCGCTCACCAGAAACAATTGCTTTTCAGTAAAAGATAAAAGACTACCTAGGAATGCTACAGACAAAGTTTGGGGATCATCCAACAATAAGTTCTGTAGAAGCATACGTTTAAAGGTATTTCTATTTTTAGCTTTAGCAGCCCCTAAAAGAGGCCAATCAATTTAAAATGAGCAAACTTGATAAAACACTACCTAAGAATGCTACAGACAAAATTTGGTGATCATCCATCAATTAGTTCAGTAGGAGATGATGTTCAAAGGTTTTTCTACTTTTAGTTTTAGCAGCCCCTTAAAGGGGCCAATCTAATTATTATGAGCTAACTTGATAGAAGACTAACTAAGAATGCTACAGACAAAGTTTGGTGATCATCCATCACTTAGTTCTGTAGAAGGAGATGATGTTAACAGGTTTTTCTATTTTTAGCTTAAGCGGGCCCTAAAAGAGGCCAAACTTCATAAAACACTACCTAAGAATGCTAAAAAGTTTTGTGATCTTCCATCAATTATTTTAGTAGAAGATGATGCTCAAAGGTTTTTCTATTTTTAGCTTTAGCAGCCCCTAAAAGGGGCCAATCAAATTAATATGAGCAAACTCGATAAAACACTACCTAAGAATGCTACAGACAAAATTTGGTGATCAGCATTACTTAGTTTTGTAGAAGGAGACGTTTAAAGGTATTTCTTTTTTAGTTTTAGAATGCTACAAATAAAGTTTGGAGATCATCCATCTATTAGTTCTGTAGAAGAAGATGTCTAAAGGTTTTTCTATTTATAGCTCTATAGACCCCTAAAAGGGGCCAATCAAAATAAAATGAGCAAATTTGATACAAATTACCTAAGAATGCTACAGACAAATGTTGGTGATCATCCATCATTTAATTTAGTAGTAGAAGAGGTTTAAAGGTTTTTCTATGTTAGGCTCTGTTAACCCGTAAAAGGGGCCAATTGAAATGACATGAGCAACTTTAAGTGTGACTATTACAAGGATACTACAGACCAAATTTGTGATAAATCTGCCCATCAGTTTTAGAGAAGAAGATGATTGTTGAGGCATGACAACTGACACTGGAGTATCCCCCTTTGATACTTATAACTCACCCTGAACCTTCGGTTCTGGTGAGCTAACAAGGCCTTATAGATCAGCATTGAAGAACTCCAAATTCTTAGTCTGATTGAACAAGACATTAACTAAATTGATTCATTCAAGAAATTTCGAAGATACATTTTGTAATTCCTTGACCTTAATACTCTGTAATATTAAATAAATATTTCAGCATTATTGTTAAGAAGTCTAATAAATCACCTGGAAATCAATTGTGTGTAGATCCCAGAATATCAGCCTGCTATCTGACAGTACGAGGGCTAATTTTGCCTCACTGACAGGAGAGTACATGACACCTGCGACCCTGCAATGTCGTGTCATACGTATAGAGTCTGACTGACAGCGAAGATCATATGTTACATCTAATGAAGGACCCTGTGTTAAGTCATCTGAAAATAGAAGAAACATTCTAAAGATTTTAAGATTTCTTGACAATGTTATATATTTCATAACTATTTTCAACAAATAATGTTTTAAAAGGCTTTAAATAAGCTGCTTATATTGTTACTTAGTTTTGTGAAAGTAGACATTTTTGCATCACGACAAAACCAACGTAATGCGCTTGCGACCAGCATGCCTCCAGACCAGCCTGCGCATCCGCACAGTCTGATCAGGATCCATGCTGTTCGCTATCAGTTTCTCTACTTGTTATAGGGTTTGTAAGTGAACAGCATGGATCCTGATCAGACTACCCAGATGCGCAGGCTGGTCTGGATCCATGCTGGTCGCAAACCCATTATGTTGGTTTTGTCGTGACGCGGCTCAAATTATTGGTCATATCTTGACAGAGAGTCCACCTAACCAGCTTTCCTTGATAACTGACCAGTATTTGGGACAATTAATTGACATCACTACTTATCCCGCATGATTTCTGAAACAGCAAGGAGAGACCAATTATTCCCCCAGACTCAATGTTAATATCAATTGTCATACAGAAATCAGAAATTTCATCTTGCCTGAGGAATGGAACAACAGCCCCAGGATTACAAATCAATGCTCTCCCCATTGAGCTAAAAGGGCAGTATGTGAACGTAGACATAAAACTGCATGATTTTATCAAGGAGACCTTCCCTAATACACAACAAACATATTTTGGTATGTAGGAGAATAGTAATGGCCTATCAGCATTGACTTCATTTGCATCATAGTACACGTACAAAAATATTTTTTCTTTGTCTTAAATATGCGAGTTATGGTATATTAGTTAAGTTTATACAAATTTATTTTAGTTTGATTGTGTTGGAAGCTATAGGCTTATTGAAACACTCTCGAATTTGTTCCTGGAACCAACAAGTACTAAGCAATCTATGTAAAGTTTCTTGCTCAAGGAAACAACGGCTTTCCTGCAACAGGGGCAATGGTATTTTGGTATATTACAATGGAATATTACATCGTAAAACTCAAAAAGCAAATTCTAACAAAATGTACTAAGCTTATACAGTACAACCTTTGCAGTGCAATAACCTTTGGTAGTTGAAGATTTTGGTTGTTGCCCAGAGATATTGCTCTAGAGAGGTTAGATCTATTGCAAAGTATTACTCTGAGAAAAAAAATGAAATTGATGTTGTAAAGAGGTAATTGCTTTACAGAGGGGGCCACTCTATAGAGGTTACATTGTACATACCAAATGCTCCAGAACCTTCTGGTGGTAGACTGGTCTGCATGTTGGTTTTACGTCGGATTCTACATGTAATACTACCATTCTCATGAAGACAATATAATACATCACGCTGCTGCATCGGTAACACCTGAAGGAAAAAAGAATCATCATGTTGTGACCTTGACCTTTGATAGGAACATGGACACTTGACACAGTCTTCTTATGATGGTGATGTCTATCATTTTATTTTGAAACCCTATCATGCATGAAAAAGTTATGGACCAGACAAAAAACCCAAATAACATTTTTTAGGCTTTATGACAATGTATGACAAATACAGTTTTTTTCTCTTGAGATCTTATTATTTTCTTCAGATTTAGTTTAAATAGTTTATACATGAACATATTTATTTTAGCTCAATTGCAAAACAAGTTCTTGCAACTTATATTGATCACTTTCCAGTCCACTTCCTGGAACTAACCAGTACTGGTGTCATAAAGAAAAAATGATCATGACCTGAGTAGGGCTCAGACCGACGATAACTGGGTTGAAAGGCAGATTAACCACTATGCCACCACTCCTGCTCTATTGATTTGTTCATAGTAAAATAATCCTAGCCTGTGATAAATACCAAGTAAAAATCTCCACACCAAATAAACAAAGTACGGGAGATTCCTAGACCATGCTCAATTAAGCATCTTTTGAAGACCCAATCTTGTAGTTCAGGGACTTCTAACAAGAAACATGTCATGGAAAAAGTCATTTTCTTTGTAAATGAAGTAAAAGTACCTCCATGAAGGGAGAGCCAGTTCTCTCTGCTGGGATAATTCCGACCGTCTGGTTAATCTCCAGGTCAAGTATGAGAATCTCTCTGGGATACACTAGAACTAAATGGTGCCTACATGACCTCAGGTACATCAACTGTATACATTCATTCAATGCTATATTCTCATCATCTCTGTAAAACAGTGTAAAAACAATAAGCAATATAAATTCAAGATCATCAGTATAACATATCTTTTTCTTAAAATTTGTAGGAGATAATCGGATCTGTAATCCAGGGGTCACAAGTTCAATCCTCGGACGAGGCGTAATTTCTTTGCGACATTTGATCTCAGACACTGAATCTAGTTTTAATTTGTCTCTCAACGCTCTTTAGAAATTTTTTTGGATAAGTCTTTAAGAGAAATTGACTGGAAGATGGTTAAGTGGACCAAAACAAGAGATTTTGACTAAATGTGTGTTAAAAATTTGACGTAAAAATCAAACAAACACAATTTACCCTGACATTGCAAATTTTGCATTCTTTGTATGGTGTTCAAGATACAGTATTTTCCTATTATACTGCAAAATAGAAAATGTCTACCATGCAGTGCCATCTATCAATCATGTTCAACTAAATGTTGCACACATACCAAGTTTTAGTAATAAGCAATAAATGTTGTTGTCCATAAAACTAAATTTGTGTAAATGTTTCTTCCCTAAAGAACCTATTCAGTTTTTAGCAGCAAAAATTTAGCCCCTCCTTTTCTATTATTTACTAGGTCAATAACTGCTCACAAACAGTATCAAAAATCAAACATTGTGTTCTTTTGTGAAATTCAGGTCAACTAATGACTATGTAGCAACTGGATAGATAGCCAGTCAGCAAATTTGCATGAAATTGTAAATACCGGAAATGTCCTTATTTACAACTTGAGTGAACCAGCTTAATATATCAATACTACCTCTTATTTCCCTCTCCAACAAGTATTTTGGTCATTCTTTTAGCAAGCGTTCTTGATGATGATGATGATTGTTTCCTCTCTAGACTTCCTCCAGGGACATCAGTCTTTGTACCACCTATAACACATGTACATATAAATCATGAACACAGAATTATCATTATGCATCATATTTCACCTATAACACATGTACATATAAATCATAAACACAGAGTTATCATTATGCATCATATTTCACCTATAACACATGTACATATCAATCATGAACACAGAGTTATCATTATGCATCTAAATTCACCTGTAGCACATGTACATATTAATCATGAACACAGAGTTATCATTATGCATCATATTTCACCTATAACACATGTACATATCAATCATGAACACAGAGTTATCATTATGCATCTAAATTCACCTGTAGCACATGTACATATCAATCATGAACACAGAGTTATCATTATGCATCTAAATTCACCTATAACACATGAACATATCAATCATGAACACAGAGTTATCATTATGCATCTAAATTCACCTGTAACACATGTACATATCAATCATGAACACAGAGTTATCATTATGCATCTAAATTCACCTGTAACACATGTACATATCAATCATGAACACAGAGTTATCATTATGCATCATAATTCACCTATAACACATGTACATATCAATCATGAACACAGAGTTATCATTATGCATCATATTTCACCTATAACACATGTACATATCAATCATGAACACAGGGTTATCATTATGCATCATATTTCACCTAAAACACATGTACATATAAATCGTGAACACAGAATTATCATAATGCATCATATTTCACCTATAACACATGTACATATAAATCATGAACACAGAGTTATCATTATGCATCTAAATTCACCTGTAGCACATGTACATACATATAAATCATGAACACAGAGTTATCATTATGCATCATATTTCACCTATAACACATGTACATATAAATCATGAACACAGAATTATCATTATGCATCATATTTCACCTATAACACATGTACATATAAATCATTAACACAGACTTCTCATTATGCATCATACTTCACCTATAACACATGTACATATCATTTATCATTATGCATCATATTTCACCTATAACACATGTACATATCAGTTATCATTATGCTTCATATTTCACCTATAACACATGTACATATCAGTTATCATTATGCATCATAGTTCACCTCTAACACATGTACATATATATAAATATCATGAACACACAATGCACATTTTTACACGTACATGTAATTCATATATACACAACTGTATTTCTTAGCTTAAATTACATACACACAACTTTTATTCTTGTATAAAAACTGTGCAGGCAGTGGTACACTAACAGAAAACAAAACTTCTTCCTATAGATATAACCAGAGCTGAACAGGGAATTTCTTAAAACAATTATCATTATCAACATAAATCATACAGATCCCTTTATACTTTATATTCACATAATACTCACCAGATGGACTAGATATATAGAACTTTTTCCCATTACTTGATGGTGTCCTTGTTATAGAGAAATCATCTATGAACACTATACAATCCTGACCAAGAACTGAAAACATAAATTTGTCATTTATTATTCATATACATGAAAATGTTGTTTTTTTTATCGTTTTGTTTGATTTTAAGTTATACTGTTAAGGTCATACATAGACTTTCTAGCTTTACTGGTAGAAGAAGACCTTTGATGTCCCACCATCCTATTGTATCTTATTTCAGGCATGAGTTATAGAACCACCAACCTTCTGTCAGCTAGCTGGATAGCTTCCTCACATGAAAGAATCCAATGTAACCAACAGGATTCAAACCTTCAGCTGTAACGAGCAAGTGATTTAGTGTCAATTTTGTCAATTACAACATATCTTTGCATACCACCTCACCTTGAATTCATGAAAGTTTAACTAAATCATAATGTAGAGTGAAAAATTAATACTGTAAAACCCTTTTTATTGGATATTATTTTTTAAATTCAAATTTCTTTTGGCATAGCCTCGTCATTTGTGTATCTGAATTGTGTGTTTGACACTGTGTGATATACAACAATGTCAGATTCTTAAGCGAACCATCTAAACAGAATGTATAAAATATTTAACTAAGCTTTGTACAGATAATTCCTTCTAACGTTTATTGACAACCACTTATGACTGTGTATAAATATACCATCGCACATTGTAACTGTATGAACACAGACACAATGACAGACAGACAGACACTACAATTACTTGTTCTTTATGCTACCTTTTGTTTGTCATTTTTTGTATGTCAGGTGATCATATGTTTCCTTGACACTCTTACAAATATTATTTTAGTTTCACAGGGTTTTATCCAACAGATGTGCTAAGGAACACAACGAATTCGGTCAAGGGTCAACCACAAGGCTGATATTTTAAACTACAGGCTGAAAACACAACCAATTTTTACAGCATTTCAACCATATCGAATCTGTTAATAATAAAACCCTGCATATTTGTAACAGAAACATATAAATGCATCAGAAAAATTCCTGCCATGTTTGGAATTCAAACTTGCCATCATCCGCCTACAAGGTTCAAGTAACAGCGCTCTAGTCAACTGAACCAAAGAACTGATTGCCTGATAAAGTTGTCAGAGCTTGTACTTACATTGTAGAGTATTGAAGGTAGGTTTCCACTTAAGGGTAACAATATAGACTTGTTTGTATGACACAATATAGCAAATATTGAAGGTTTTAGGTTTTTAGGCAAATTATGTAAAGATTATTAAGTACAAATTGATATCAAGGTTATGTAACTTACATGCCATATTTCTGAAGCAGAAAGGATCAAGGGCTAGAGAAATGAGATTCTCTGTGTACGACTTTTTCCACAGTTTGGTTCCCGTGTCAGCGTTCCATAGAATAACAGAATACGGTGGATGTAGGGCAACCAGCAAATCATGTGATGCATCTTGCCATGGCAACCATTCCAATGCTGCAACAACATCAAAAACATCAGATTTATACAAAATGCAAATTATTATTCATAAAAAAGTAAATGCAAAGCATTAGATTTAAAGCATATTATCAACTTTTAATGTGTAATATTTAATGACAATGAAAGCATAATCCTGTCAAATTGTGTGAAAAGTGTTCAAGCTGGTACCTTCCGGGTTTGCATATGCCTAAAATAATAATTACAAGCTTTTGATATGGCATACGCCGAAAATTAAGATCAATGACGTACCGCTGACTTCCAAAAATTTAGGAATACGGCGAAAATCGTAAGCCGTGACGTACGCCACAACTATTTTCCGACCTTTTCTCACTTTCAAGGCGTACGATTGGATTATTTATTTAACTCCGCCCCCTGAATTGAATGGTTGACATGACAGCGATGGGTGAAATTATGCGAATGCACCTGGCGCGTGACGAATTAGCGAGTGTTGATTTATGACCTTGATAAGCGTGAAAACAAAGTGATTGGATTACTGTAGTTGTTTGTTTTGTACGGATAATGGATAGTTAATTGACATAAACTGTGGTAGGTATCTGTTTTTACTTTAATTAGATACAAGAGCTGTCAGAAGGACAGCGCGCTCGACTTTTTTAGTGCTTGCCTATAAAACAAAACTTTGACAGTTAAGGGCACACAAGACTTTAACTAGGAATTTCTAAGTACAAATCAAGAAACATTTTCACAGAGTTATCTTCTCTTGCTTACAGATAGGTCTCATGATGGCACATAAGAACTCCAACTTCCAAAGTAATATCTCAAATGGTTAAGTCAACAAGTGGACAAGAATGAAAATCTTAACTGAGTTTCTAAGTCAAAAAGGGCCATAATTCAAATAAAATCCTTAACAGAATTACCTTCTCCTGCCCATGTTTTGGGACCATGATGGTAAACAAGTATTCCAACTTTCAAATTAATATCTCAAACAGTTCAGTCAAAAAGTGGACTGGTACTAAAAACTTAACCAAGATTCTAAGTCGATAAAAGGCCTTAATTTTTAAAACAAATCCTTGACAGAGTTACCTTCTCTTGCGTACAGATGGGGGTAATGATGTGAAATAGCATTAAAAGTTTCAAAGCAATATCTCAAAGGGTTAAGGCAATAAGTGGATTTTACCCATATTCAATGTATTTTCTAAGTCAAAAAGGGGCATAATTCTGTCAAAAACCTTGACAGAGTTATGTCCTCTTGTCTGTTGATGAAGGTCGTGATGGTAAACAAGTATGGTCAGTTTCAAAGCAATACCTCCAATGGTTTTGAAATAAAGTGAGGTGGTACAAAAAACTTAACCAAGCTCAATACACTTTCTAAGTCAAAAAAGGGCCATAATTCTGTCAAAAACCTTGACAGAGTTATGTACTCTTGTCTGTAGATGGAGGTTATGATGGTGAACAAGTATGGTAAGTTTCAAAGCCATACTTGTAATACTTCTGAAATAAAGTGGGGTGGTACGAAAAACTTAACCAAGGTGTGACGCCAACGCTAACGCCGACGCCGACGCCGGGGCGAGTAGGATAGCTCCCCTTTTCATAGAAAAGTCGAGCTAAAAATGATTTATTCATTATTGTGTGCATCGGTAGTTTGAATGTATCCGAAAGTTTGCCGAGTCGGCGAAGCGTGTTTTTGTCTTTTGATTATTTTTTTTTCCTTTTTGAAGTTAAAGACGTTTTATTTTCACACATTCTATAGATGTTGATTTGATTTTATATTTTTTTCACTCGCTAATTATGAGAAGCAAAGTTACATTTAAAAATGTTTTTCCCAACCCACTCTCAAAAAAATTTGGCGTATCTCAAAAACGTAATTAAAAAAAATAATTTGGTCAAGAACGGTGTTCGAAATTATTTTCATATGAATCCAAAAAGAACAACCACACGCGTACATTCAGCTATTTTTTTTCTTTTTTTATTATTTTTATAAAACTTTCAATTTACAAGCCTGATTAAACCTGATTAAATTTAACCAGTTTGGGTTGTTATTGTGTTAAGATTCATTTGATACACTGAAATTGTGTTCGGTACTGTAGTAAATAATTTTAAACACAAGAGATATTTAAACAACAATTTTTATTTTACAAATAAGAATTATAGCAATGCTAAAGGATGTCATGTTTTTTTTTATTTCAGGAAATCTACAGAGATCCACTCTTTTAAAACACAATGAATAAATGCTGTGCAGGCTGATCACATGAGACAACAGCTGTATGGTACAGATCCAGAGGTAGAAAAAGAAGAACCCATCATACACATTTCAGAATCTACTTGTACCATGATTGATTAAAGAATTAAAAGTTTTCTAGAAATATTTTTTTTTTGTTATACCAATGAGCAATTATTTGAATGTTATCACTGAAGGGTTCTACATGGCTACCACTGTCCTTAAATAACAACAATACAGTCCTTTTCAGGGTAATGTTCTTACTTCCATTGAAAATATTTACCCAACAATCATGTAAAGATACTTTGAACTTAAAACATAAAAAGGAATGACATTTTCAGAATCTTGTGATTAAAATAATTGCTTTTACTTGTACCATCCCATACTATAAATCAAACATTGAAACATGAAAATTATACGCGTAAGAACAACTGACTTCCAGAAATTTACCTCATGACTTCCAAAATTCCTTGAAAGGAAGTCCTGACTTCCTAAAAAAAATTCCTAGTGGAAGCCCTGATATGCCATCAACCAATTTGAACTGGCAAGATGCACATTTGACATACAATGAACCTGCTGACTTTTACATAGTTAAAGGCCCATTCCGTCTAAAAATGCTTCTATTTTATTTTCTATTCTATTTTTGAAAGCTTATTATTCATGGTGTCCTGTTACAATGTTCAAAATATTACTCATTGAGCATATAGCTGAGACATGTTTTGCTTCTTTTTTTGGGCAAAATTACTACAGTTATAGTGATTTAGTATTTTGTATGGTAGATTGGAAGTCATTATACCATCTTGTTTATCTTTTGCAACCTTTATCGCAAATTAGTTCATATTCAACCCTATTTTTCCTCAGTTGATATAAGCATGTCACATATTCTAAATCCATTATTACAGCATTTTAAAACACTTTTTTTCCTTTTCTACATTAAGAATTGTTTTAATTATTTCTGATGCTTAATGTGCCTTTAATTAATACAATGTACATGTATTTAATTATGTCTATCATAATGTTATCACCTTGTATAGGTCTATTCCCATCTGAGAAATCTGCCTTAGACTCGCCGAGAGCCACATCCCAGATAACGATGTTTCCCGTACTGTCTCCAGAGGCCAGTCGCAAACTGTATGGACTGCCAACATCATGACTATAGTTCTCCCGTGCCCATTTCACCTAAATCATAATAATCATCATCTTGCATACAATAATCACATAGCAGAAAGTAAAATCTCAACATTTAAAAAAAGAAAATTTAATGCAAGATCTTACAATGTCATAATGTATACCTGTCAATTTTTAACATCATGATTACTTTACTTTAAATGTACATCTTAAAAATAAGCTCATTTAAATATAAGGGTAAAATCTAATATTATTCCAAAGTTGGAAAAAAATACACATTTCAAACATTTGTATTTTGAAACTTTTTCCATTTTCACTGGTTCTCAAATTCAAAATCAGTTATTGTTAAAAAATATAATCTTATTACCAACCTTAACAACTGTAGATCTGTGTTTATCAAGTACTTGCAATGTCTGAAAAGATCATTTGTAAATATATTGTAATTAGTATCAAATACATGAAGTAAATTTTCAATTCTTTTAATTTGTGTGTTTATATTTTATACATCATCAAGAGAATCATCCCTATTCCTACCTCTAGTTCTCAACAGAACTCAACTTTAAATAAATAAAGGGTTTTTATTTGTTTATTATTTGTTTGTTTTTACAGCACACCAACACTTATAAATCTATAAGGTAAAATTGTTTTTCTTCTACAAAATGTGTGTGTGTGTGGGGGGGGGGGTGTATAAAAGAAAACAATACAGTATCTGACTACATTACCTGAACTGTCTGTGGATCAACAACTACCACACTGTTGTTACATCCATAGGCCACTAAACCTTGCCAGCCCCTATAAAATAAATGTCATATTAATTAAATAATTACAATTTAAAGCTTAACTTGTCATGTTCAGCTCTGATTGTGCAACTATTCCTTAACATATATGGCACAAAATCACAATTATTTTTAAAAAAAGGACATATCTATTCTTTAAAACACAACTTTATAGGATTGAATTCATGTTATTAATGAATGGCAAGGCCTGAAGCGGAATATTATGTTGGTGATGGGTAGAGCACCAGCCTGGTAATCCACAGTTTGTATATTTAAATTCCACTACAAATGAGGTAGGATTCACTTTAAGATTCATCAATCCATTCAGAACAGATTTTCTATTTGAATGACCATTAGATTTGATTCATTGCCTACTTGGCTATCACTCACTCACCAACTGAGACATTGGAATCACTAAATTAAGTCTCTCAATATTAGGACTGCAAGACCAAACGATTTTACAAACTGATATTACATAGTTGTAGATGAATGGTGACCAGCATATATAAAATGTATTTATGCTGATAAGAGCTAGGCCCTTGCGCTATGGAATCCTCTGTCTGAAACTTGGCACTACCTTTTCACATCTGTCTATGTCTAATAAGTGCAGATTTAAAAGAAGAACATGTTAAGCCTCATGACTAGTCCTCTCTTGAAGGCCTCAAGGTTGACTGCTGTGGCTAGGTGCTCTGGAAGCTGGTTCCACAGGCGGATGGCCGAAGGTACAAAGGAGAACTTCATGGTGTCTGCAGATGGGACATGGAATCTGTGTCCGTAGCCATGGCCACCAAGTGTCAGGGGGTGGAAGTACTGTGCAGCTGGGATGGCTATGAGGTTGTGCGTGATCCTGTAGACCATCACTAGCTTTGCATTAGAGCAGCGATGCTGTAGAGTTGGCCATCTTCGGTCTGTCATCATTGCAGTGGTGCTGCTGGTAGTTTTGTAATCGCCTTTTACAAATCGGGCAGCTCGCCTTTGGACAGCTTCCAGCTGGTTGATGTCACTTCAAATTGGTTTCACATTATAGGAAGAAGAAATATACACTTAAGTAAGTACTTAAAATGCACCAGTCTGACAATTGCACAAATAACCTGCCACCAGATCTAAACATGTATGAATTAAAATTAGAAACCTACCAGTCACAGGCCCCTTTATTTTGTGCAGACAAAACACCTGTTATTATCTTCGGTGACAATCTCATAGTTGGTTTACTTCATTCACCTGTACAGACATGAAGGTTTAAGGTGACAAGGCACAGAAACAATACAAAATATGACTTGATCCAGGAAGCAGATTTTGCAAGGGTTTGACAACATGCAAATAAGTGACTTTTACAATGCATAAATAATATTTAACACAATTTTATATTTAAACACAACATTTAAAAATAATACTATGTGTCATCCATTTATGATAAAAATAGTGTAAATATTTATAATATTGTTTAAAAAATGCCTTTTAAAACTAAGTATCAATATTTTTATTTATGGATTATAAACATCCTTAAAATGTAAACAAACTGAGTTAAGTCCCTTTGAAAAAAAGTGAGCGACTGAAGAGATATCTGTGTATTTTGACAATCTTTATCAAATCACAAAGTTAAAAGAACATGATATAATTTCTTATGGACAAGGAAATTATGAACAATACAGGAGATGGTAAAAATAGTTATTGTTTTGTGTATTTTTCTTAAATTTTTCAGTTAAACATTGCTGTGATATGGTAAATATCTCCTCGGACAATATGTCCTAATGTCGAGTAACTTTCTTTGAGAGCAGAACTAATAGAAAATATTATTTCCTTTTATTATAAAACAAGGGTGTGTTTAACAAGCAAATACAAGTTATTTGAATTGAATTGAAAGTTTGTTATAAAGCCTACTGGGTTAGTTAAAACATAATTCTCCCCTTTACCAGTCCCTCTGCTACCCCCCCCCCCCCATTTTCCAGCATATCAGCATATATCATGATATAGTCAATATCTGTAGACTGTTTCTCCCTATAACTACTCTTATTCACAGGGAAATCTGTCCTTCCTTTATTAAATCTCTCTCTATATATAATAAACTAGGGATACAAGTCATAGCTCTTGTCATCAGCATGGGTTCGTAAAAGGCATTCACAGATTGAACTATACAAAAATATCCTCTATTCAATCAAAGTAATTGTAGAAGGTAATATATGAACTGCTCATTACCCAAGTTCTACTACAAACTCTTCATTATAACCTGTAACATTGCAGGAAATAACTAACATTTCAATATTTACTTTGGCTGTCAAATTGTTGCCCATTATAATGCAGGTGCATTTACAAATGTATGTTTTGAGTATTTCCATTGGCTGATGAAAAAATGCTATTCGGCTCCACTATAGGCTTTATTATCCGGATTATTATTATTCATTTAGCCAATCAACTGACAGTTACTGAATACTGATAGATTAAGTTCTCTAGGGTTTACGCATGGAACATACACGGGCAACATTCAAAATGGAAGAAGATGATAGAAATTATGAAAACAAACAAAAATTGTTAGAATAATTTGTACCAGTTTTATAAGTTTTAGATATTAAATACGGACTAGGGTTGGGATTGGTAAATAGATAGATATTGATACTTTTAAAGTTTTAGATGATTAAATAGGGACTAGGGTGGGGATTATTTTCCAATCAATTTTACATATACATGTAGTTCACTTTTGACATTGTAACTGCATTATTAAATATAAGATACATGAACTCTTTCTAATAAACATTTTAACAATGACTAACTTTTACTCAAGTTACTACTTGCAATAAGCTTTTTAACAGTGACTTGAAAACCTCTCACTATTAATTTGTGGTAATGTTCATTTTTTAGGTTTTATTTTTTTTTCTCGCACCATTTACTGCAGGGTTGTCATTAAGAGGCGGCAGGAGGCCAAAATGCCTGTCTCAAATGCATTATGGGCCGCCTCAAAATTAAGTAAACACTCTTTGTTATGCATGATAAAGACAGAAATGACCGCCTCAAGTTCAAAACAAACCTTCTGCAAAAAATGTTAATGACAACCCTGATTTACTAACATTTTCCATAATTCAATTCCTAGCTATTACACTTTTGAGAGACTGGTTGGCAGTTAGTATCCAGAGATTTATATAGATAACATTATGTTGTAGAAATGTTATATATATTGTTTTGTATAATTTTCAGTTTGTGGTGCCTCAAGTGAGCACAAAGTACATTTTGAAGCTGTACAGGTTCAAGCACATGATTCAGACATAGCTTTGAAATATACAGCAGAGAGAATCGATGTCCACCTAGGATTTTTACAAATTAACAGACATTATGAAGTGATCTTTACCATACAGGATAATCTAGGGGAGGACATAACCTTTGACCCTTTACAGAATCTCCATGCTAAACTATTGAGATATGAACCAACAGAAGATGGTAATATATTTTCAAAGCTAAATTTTGTTAAATTGTACATTTACAACAGCTGTTTCTGTAATAATTGACACAAAACCTTCATATAGAAAAAAAACCCATCCAAGTTAGATCTCAATCTATAAAAGTAGACAATGTAGTATTTAATTCCAAATAACCATAATATAATACAACCTTTCAATTTACCATAAACAACCTTTCAATTATTGAAAGTGAATTTACTGTATACAACTTGATCCTAATGGCCTTAGAGTTTTTGTGCAAAAGTTACATGAAATCTGTGGAAAAATATGGTCGAAACAAGCAAGAATGTAATTTTCCTATACCTTTGTTGCAGGGTTACTTATACACAGTTTGTTAGATGCACTTTAAGTGCAACAAATATTACAAAATCTGAGCCAGAGCTTTCTCGTGCTAGATAATATCTTCTAAACAAAGAAGTCTTGGGTAATTCAACTGTCTGTTTTATTCAAGTTGTAAAATAATAATTACAAAATGAATTATCAAAGATTATATTAAATTTGATCTGCTATTTCATTTATTACAATGTTCATTTTGGTTATTTTGAGATGTTCAAAACAGTAATATTTACATATATACCTATATTTTATAACTTGCAGGTTGTGGACATATACTTGAAATGGAATTCCATGCTCACAGAGAAAAATTGATACAAGAAAGAATAACAATAAAGTCAGAAAATTATGCTGATAGATACGCAGATATTGTTTTCCATGCAAGAGTTTTAGGTAATACTGTTCTACTTGCTTTAATTTTTACTGCCTAATATAGTTACATTTAGTTCTTTTTAGCTCACCTGTCACAAAGTGACAGGGTGAGCTTTTGTGATCGCTTTTCGTCCGTCCGTCTGTCGTCCGTCCGTAAACTTTTACTTTAAATGACATCTCCTCATAAACCACTAAGCCAATTTCATCCAAACTTCACAGGAATGTTCCTTTGGTGGTCACCTTTAAAAATTGTTCAAAGAATTTAATTCCATGCAGAACTCTGGTTGCCATGGCAACCAAAAGAAAAAACTTTAAATATCTTCTTTTAAAAAACCATAAGAGCTAGAGCTTAGATATTTGGCATGAAACATCTTCTAGTGAGTGTCTACCAAGTTTGTTCAAATTAAAGCCCTTGGGTCAAAATTGGCCCCGCCCCGGGGGGTCATTGATTTTCCCTATATGCATATAGTAAAAACTTAAAAAATCTTCTCTTAAAGAACCCAAAGAGCTAGAGCTAAGATATTTAGCATGAAATATGTTCTAATGGGTGTCTACCAAGTTTGTTCAAATTAAAGCCCTTGGGTCAAAATTGGCCCCGCCCCGGGGGGTCATTGATTTTCCCTATATGCATATAGTAAAAACTTAAAAAATCTTCTTTTAAAGAACTCAAAGAGCTATGGCTAAGATATTGAGCATCAAACATGTTCTAATAGGTGTCTTCCAAGTTTGTTCAAAAAAAGCCCTGGGGTCAAAATTGGCCCCGCCCCAGGGGGTCATTGATTTTCCCTATATGCATATAGTAAAAACTTAAAAAATCTTCTTTTAAAGAACCAAAAGAGTTAGAGCTAAGATATTTAGCAGAAACATGTTCTAATAAGTGTCTACCAAGTTTGTTCAAATAAAAGCCCTGGGGTCAAAATTGGCCTCGCCCCGGGGGGTCATTGATTTTCCCTATATGCATATAGTAAAAACTTAAAAAATCTTCTTTTAAAGAACTCAAAGAGCTATGGCTAAGATATTTAGCATCAAACATGTTCTAATAGGTGTCTACCAAGATGAAGTTTGTTCAAATAAAAGCCCTGGGGTCAAAATTGGCACCACCCCGGGGGTCATTGATTTTCCTTATATGTGTATAGCAAAAACTTAAAAAATCTTCTTTGAAAAAACCCAAATAGCTAGAGTTAAGATATTAAGCATGAAACATCTTTTAGTGAGTGTCTACAAAGTTTGTTCAAATAAAAGACCTGGGGTCAAAATTGGCCCCGCCCCGGGGGTCATTGATTTTCTTTATATGTGTATAGCAAAAACTTAAAATCTTCTTTGAAAAAACCCAAATAGCTAGAGTTAAGATATTAAGCATGAACATCTTCTAGTAAGTGTCTACAAAGTTTGTTCAAATAAAAGCCCTGGCCCGGCCCCAGGGGTGTCATTGTTTTTAACTATATGTGTATAGTAAAAACTTAAAAAAATCTTCTTTTAAAAAGCCCAATGAGCTAGAGCTTAGATGTTTAGCATGAAACATCTTTCTTATGGGTGTCTACCAAGTTTGTGCAAATAAAAGCCCTTGGGTTAAATTGGCCCTGCAACGTTGGGGGGGGGGGGGGGGCTATATACTGGTGAGCGAGCTCAGGGCCATCATGGCCCTCTTGTTTTTGTTTTTTTGCTTCAACAGCAATTTTGATCTTCTTTTTCCTTGAGCCTTGATGGGAAGTTTGATAATGTTTCTCCCTTTTCTTCAGCCTCGAGAGCAGTTTTAATCTTTTCTCCATTATTTCTGCCACCACACAGCAATTTGTCTTTTCTCTTTTACTCTGACTCCATAGCAATTTGATCTTATCTCTCTTTTTATTCTTCCTCCACAGCAATTTTGATCTTTTCTGGTTTTTTTTCTGCCACCAGAGCAGTTCTGATCTTTTCTCTCTTTTTTTCTGCTCCCACACAGTAATTTATGTCTTTTCTATGTTATTCTGTCTCTAAAGCTGTTTTGATTTCTCTTTTATTCTGCCTCCAGAGAAATTTAGATCTCGTTTATCCACAGCAATCTGTTTGTGTTTCCCCATTCCTCTTCTGCATTGACAACATTGTTGAACCATCTTATATCATGTGAAACAAGTTTCTAACTGTTTTGCGAATCTCTAGGAGCTAAAGGCAAAAATTAGTAACTAAAGGCAGAATTCAGAGTTGGTTTACATAATATTTTCTTGTGTACTTGGGCCATGTTTTGACCTATTAGATTATTAGGCTAGAGTTGTCACAGTATACATTATATTTGTCAGTCGAAAAATGCTATAATGTAAAAATAATGCCATACAAATTGATAAATTAATAATACTATGAATATGACCAATTGATGAAGCCATAACAAATTAACTTAGGTATGAATGACAAAATGGCTTTGTAACATCGGTAAATGAATAAAGCATAAGAGGAAACAAAAGAATTAAAGTATATTATGCATTCAAATTACTTACTGTCACATAATTAATTAATGCCACAGACTTACTTTGGGGATTTTTAAAAAACATAAATTGCATTTTTTTTTCAGGTAAAGGTAAAGGCACGCCCTCTCTCAGGAATGGTATCAGATGTTTACAAGTAGACGATGATAATGACTCTGATGTCACCGACTGGCAGGGATTTGATTGAGACCATACCATGCTCACCTACAAATTGTACATATCATAGCATAATATAGTTCCTAAATTTGTAAAATTTTGTGTTCCTTAGTGTTTTAAGTAGTAGTTAATATGTTTCATTTTCTAGATTTGAGTGTCTTTTGTTGTTATGTTTTGTTATGGAGTATTGAAATGTAAAGTTTTAAACCTTTAAAAGGTAGTAAGTAAATAAAATTTTGTGCTACATTTTGCCGTGGTATGAATTTGCTAGAATTATGATGTTGTTGTGTTCAAATCAAACTAGGCTAAATACTAAGATTTAAGGAAAAGATTTGAGTAATAATTTACATGTTATGTGCGATTAATGACTGATTTTGCAGTGTTTGGTCTATCTTTGTCACCATATTTTAACATTTTACTAACACAATAAGGGATATTTTTGGATATTTTACCTCTTTTTAGTAATTTATGTAGGTTGTGTTAGTGCCATTTGCAATATGTAAATGACTTTCTTTGTTCACTTGACAATTTTTTTCATTGTTATACATTAGAAAAGTATTTATGAAAATTAGAATGAATCTGGAGGCTGTAAAAGAAATAACCAATTTTAGACATTTAGTCAGCCGTGCAGCAAATTATCTTCAAGAAGTGTGTCACATCAAAATATTTATCGTTGTGAAGTGATCTTAACCTGTTAAAGAGCAATGACATTGCTTCTGTAATGTAATAAAAAACACTCAGTTATTGTCAGTTTTGTTCCATATTTTCACAAAAAATTGTTTGACTCTCTAGTAAAGATCCTTATTATTGTGAAAATCTTTTCTTTTTCCTCAGGTACAAATTTTTAGGGTCCACATTTTCCTTTAAATAGCTTGTGTTATTAAATGCCATATTTGTGCTAATTGTCTTTTGTGTTAAAAGCCTTGTAAATGGTCCCGCCAATGACATGGTTCCTTTCATGTGAGGACACTATCTGGCTAGCCTATTTAAGATAGGTGGCTCTACACTCAGGTATCCTTCACAGTACCATCTATTTGCCAAATAATTATAATAAATTTTGAATTTTTCTCATTCTTTGTTGTAAGAGACCATTGTAATAAGCGACTTTTTTTAGTATTTCCCTTGTGCAGTTGCTTAATGCGTTTAATAATAAGTTTGCCTGTATTTTTCAGTGCACTGTATTTTCATCATACTTTTAAATAAGAATCATTTATATTTTATCTTTGTTCATTTTCTTCCAATAAAAGTACCCCCCCCCCCCCCCCAAAAAAAAAAAAAATATATGTTTTATATATTATGTTTTTTGAAAATATTAACATCAACAAAATGCCTTTCATAAACATAAGGTATTTATAGGTTAGCACTGTATGAACGGTTATTCTCTCCCATTATTTGTTTTATATATCATATATACATAAAGTACCTTAATGATATCATTATGGTGCATTAATTGTGAATTTATGATATAATCTTTGCTGTAGGCTTTAATTAATATGTATTCTAATAAGATAAACTTTATTTATTTTGTGCACATTCGAATGGTATTTACTCTGTAATTGAATGCATTGTGTGCAAGAACATTTTCTGGATAAGTCATTACTGAAGGAATTTGAAACTACCAAGAGCCGTCCTTTTCTACACAAATCTTTAAACAACATGGCTAAGTGCCGGAATTTTTCTGATTTTTTAAGAATTATTGAACATTCACCATTGGCAATGTTATCGGTTATACATTTACTCTTGAATAATTTCTCATTTAGATATTTTGTTGTTGTTTGGTTTAAACATATTTATCTAAGCTCAATTGCGAAACAAGTTCTTGCAACCTACATGTATATTAATCACTTTCGAGTCTGCTTCCTGGAACCAACCAGTACTGGAGTCATATGAAGAAACATGGTTGGGACCCAAGTAGGGCTCGAACCCTTGATCTCTGGGTTGAGAGGCAGACACCTTATTCACTAAGCCACCGTGTTGTTTAAGTCAGGTTTAACATCATTTTGATTAGCAGTAGTTTGAAGCCACCTAGTGTTAAGATTGTTGGCTTCTAACCATTTGCCCATCACCGCTGTGGGTTCGGATAGAGATAATTGCTACAGTCATGGTGCTGATACCTTTGAAAACTTTTTTTTATTGATAGTTATTTAAAGGATTGTCTTTATACTTGAACCGAACAAAGATTATTACATTACCTTGAAGCAGATCAGACAGAAGTTGACCTTGATAAATGACCTTTACCTTAAATAGGCTTTATCTTTGTTAGTTTGGATGTATCTTAAGAATGTTTACTGGACCTGACCTTGACCTCCAATTATGGATTTTGTTTAAAAAATGACCTTGACCTTAATATGAACATGGCCAATTGAATTTTGCTTTTGTCATTTATTTGCAAATTTGATTCATGAATGCACAAAACAGTACTTGTGAGAAAACCAACACATTGAATTATCCAAGTATGACATTGTCCTCATAGTGACCTTGAATGTCAAGGTCAAGGTATCAAACTTTTCTAAAATTGGCCTTAACTTTATTTTTCCATGCACTTGAATTATAATATGGATGACAAAACAGACTTGTTGAATAATTGAATTATAACCTGACCTTAAATGTTCTTAAAGTCAAGGTCATTTTATTGAATTATGTTTAAGTTGTCATTTTGTCATTTGTTTACAAGATAATTTTATTATTAACTTGAATCACAAATATTATTTTAAGTCCTTTTTATTATTGATTTGTTGTACAAGAAGGTTCCATTGTCATTCACCAAAATGTGCTTCCTCTTATGTCTCTGCCTTATTTAAATAGGAATAAAATGAGCATGGCCCCTATTGCACTCTCTCTTGTTATTTATGTTCTAATACCTGTTTTTATGTGCCCCCTCATCAGAGATGCATAATATGATTGCAGCCACTTTGTTTGTTTGTCTGTCTGTCTGTCTTCTCAGTACTCAGCCCTCAGCTATCTAATTGAAATTTTATGTAGACTATTTCTCAACAGCTTTAGACTAGAATTCAAAGAAACATCATAGAAGGCCTTTTTGACCAAGATAAGCAGCATGCTCCAGCCAGCCTTTTAAGTGCCTTTTTAGGTAAAAACCTTTGTCAACTATTTCTTTGCAACTGCATGGAATTCATCAAATGTCTCACCAGGAGGAAATGTGCATATAGTAACATGCTCTTGGTATCCATTGATTTTTTCTTCTTCAGAGTAATGCCCTTGGGCTGCCTTTGAGTTTCAATCTTTTATCCATAAAATACCCTCGGCTTGCTTTTTTATTTTTCATCTTTTGTTTATATCACAACTCAAAAGCTTCACAAAGGCTTTTATTGAAAGAAATCTTAACAGTCATATACATTGAGAGGATTTGCTGTGTGCCATAACTCTTGTCTAATTTGCTGATCATTTTAACTGTTCTTCACTTTAAACCTTTCTCATGTACACATTGTCCCAACTCTTATGGGCCACTTTGTCGTGGACCATCCAACGAATTTATTGTTTTATTTTGGTGAAGTTTTGACATTTGACATAGCTTCAGTGTACTTTAAGTAGGTTTTAAATGTCTGCGTGAATGTTTTGACATTGAAAAAATGGCAAATTTTGATACTTTATACTTTGTCTATAACGAAAGGTCTGAAATATAAGGAATAATTACATTGATAACATTTTAGTATTAGAAATTTCAACAAACCATGAACGAATTATATATGGATGTAGATGGCAAGTGTGAGATACATGATCCAATATTACATACATTTATAAAGCAGATAATGAATTGTTCAATGACAAAACATTTATTATTCATCATATAAATGATCATTCTACAACTATAACTTTATCAACATTTATTTTTCAAGTAATATTTCTATATAAATATCCAATTTGATAAAATTTGTACTAGTTTTAACAAGTTTTGAAATACTTATGGAAAGTGTGCCCATTGTAGACCAATTCACCTTAATGATATGGTACAGGATTTTTTCTTTGTGTACAAGCCTTTCATATTTGTTATTTTATTTATATGTAATTATTAGGTTATTGGTTTGAAATATTATTAAAAGGTTGTATGAGTAAAAAGGATTTTGTTTTAAAGATCCTGTAACACAATTTTATATTGGTTAAAAATAATAAATATGATGCTCAAATTAAGATTTATCAATATTGTAAGTTCCAAAAAGCATTATTTATGAAGATATTACCGAATTTGCATTTCATGTAAATAAAGGGAGGTAATTAGATTTTTTTTTATAAAGTCTCGGTAAAATTGTTCAATAAGAAATGAATGCATATATTTAAATGATAACATATAATGTGCTCAAATATTTGCAGTACATATTTGTACATATTCTTCAAAGCTTGAAAATTGTTTTAATCATAATTATATACATACTGTATATAAAATTTCACTCAAGTGTGGTAACAACCTCAATTACAACATACAGGATCTTTAAGCCCTGAATTGCAAAAGCTCATTGTTTTAAACTGCGTATTTTTTTCAAGTCTTCCAAACTGTTAAAGAAATGCTGATAATTACATGTATATAGTTAAGCACTTTTATCACTAGTAATATGTTGTTTTTTTCTATTCTTGTAAAATAAAAGTTTTTAAATTGGATGAAGATTTTGTTTTTTTAATGATATACATATAATACATTGTATATTGTAATGTAATACACGAAGAAGAACAATATATGTTGGGAACATGGCTATTTTCGTTGAATACATTGCAACCCCGTTATAACGCTCATGTTTGGCTCCCGAAGTTCTTTGAGCGTTAATTAATATGAGGTTAGCGCTATAACGGAAGACAAAGATTGCAGTTGTAAATTAGAGATGTTGCTCCAACTTAGCTTGTTAAAAATGAAAAAGTAATCTACATTGTATCTAAAATAGTGGAACATTTATGACACTAAAGATGATTCATTAAAATTTTTAATTTTTCTTTTAGGCACATACATCAATCATTTTAGGCCACCACTTACATATTCCTTCATAAATACGGAAAATGTGATCTTTGGCAGACATTGCTAAAGAAAACCATGAAACGTTTTATTTATTTCACTTGATACCTAAGAATTATGACTTGGAAGTGACGTGGAGAAATTTCTGGTTATGCGTTAACTTTGTACTTGTTAAACATTTATCCAACTATTCAGCGCTGTCTGTTTATTGTATTGCCCTCAGAAATTTCATCCGTTTAAGTAAGGACTGTATTCAATTTGGTGAAAATGTAATCATTAAATGTTAAAACTAAGTGCTACTCTTGTAAAATAAACATATAGAGAGCTTGCTTGAAAAAGGTTGTTATTTTTATTTGTCTGCTACATTTATCTTTAGCACCAATGATTCTAAAGATGCAACTAGTGCAGACGAAAAAATCAGTTTCCTGATCATAGTCTGCACTCTATGCATATTTTGATATTCCCCTCTAACATGATGAATCGTGTAAGAATCGTTTATTTCCGATTCTAATTAAAATGAGCCGTGTCATGACAAAACCAACATAATGGGTTTGCGACCGGCATGGATCCAGACCAGCCTGCGCATCCGCGCAATCTGATCAGTATCCATGCTGTTCGTTATCAGTTTCTCTACTTGTTATAGGGTTTGTAAGCGAACAGCATGGATCCTGATCAGACTGCGCGGATGCGCAGGCTGGTCTGGATCCATGCTGGTCGCAAACCCATTATGTTGGTTTTGTCGTGACGCGGCTCAAATATATTTCTTACGTTAAACGTTTTTGGCGCCAATTGTTTTCAACGTTACGCGCTGAACAGTTTAGCGAGTCACTTTGACGTAATTGTTTGTCATGAATTTAAAAGGTAAACTTCCGTTATATGTAGCGGGCGGCGTTAAACGTTAAAGTTGAAACTGTATTTTAAAGGTTTCGATGTGAAAGACATTATAGTTGGTATGATAGCTGCTTAAATTATTTTGATTTATTTATTTATTTGTTTACGGATAAAAAGAATTTTCTAATGAAGTATTTATTAATTTAAATCATTTTTTATGACTATTTATTTTATGGATTTAACTGTACTTGTGTTTATTAAGATTCTTCGTCAAAGGAATAATTATTTGATTATTCTATTCTATTATTTATTTGTTAAGTTTATATCAGAAATGAATGTATTAGTTAATTACTTTATCATTTGTTTCAGAGAATCGCTTTGTTTTATGCTGATGTGTGAAAATAAAAGAAATATAGAAGCGCATACTCGAAAAGTCTAGTTGTTATCCGATGGTTAACCTTGCATTAACTATATTTGTCTAGTAAGATACCTAAAGTATGTAAACATAGTGTAAGGAGCCAAGCTGCAGAAACCACTGCTGTCGGTCCCGCATAGCTCAATAGTATCGGATTTGTGATCCATGGGTCGCTGGTTCAATACTCGGGGCTAGGCAAAATCTCCCCGTGACGATTGATCTTGGACATTGGATCTTATGGTCATTTGTCTCCCATCGCTGATTCAGAAATCATATCTGTCATTTGCAAAGAAATTGGTAATTTCTGGTTTACTTACTTAGTTATCCAGGAAAGTCAGCGAGGTAAATCGACCGCAGAGATTTCATCAAATCTGCGTTAATATCGGTGTTAAAACCATACAAATAGTCTACGAATTTTGAATCAACCGAATAACACAGCTCAGTCAAAGCACGAGTTGCATCATCAATCATTATTCTTTGAAGTGTTGTTTCGTTCATGCCGTACATTCCAAAGGGTAAATATATTGTTAAAGAAAACAACAACACTTTTTTCAGGAGAGAAGCTCATTCTTGTAAGCAAATGATGTAAATACAATGTATTTATTTATTGATTGTAAGTTTTATATTATGTACGAACTGTATTCTGGTATTTCTTATTATTTGAAAAATATATTAAGAAATTATAATGTTAAAGTTTATTATTGAAAGTATAAAACATGTGCTTCCGAAAGACCGATACCTACCGTAGAAGTCAGTTTAAATTACAATTTTATGGGTTTCCACATGAGGTCCTCGAGTTTAAAGTGCATGTATCCAATCCAATTTATGATTAAAATAAAATACAGAAGAAAGTAGGGAGGTCTGCCATTTTGTCCGTGATGTGCACAATTGTGCCCTTGATCTGTCTAATTTTGTCCTGTTACATTACAAAACGTCATTTTGCCTCTGATACGGTGATGTGTTTTGAACAGTTTGCCCGTGATCTCTTCTATTTTGTCTCGTTGAACCAGTAATTCCGCAATTTGTGCCATTGTACCCAGTGAAATGTTGCACACTTCCTTTTTGCCAGGTGATATTTGCCAATTTTTCTTAGTATCTGCTATTTTGCCCTAAGCTATTTGTATTTGGCTACGAAGTACTTTACTATAGCTTGAAATAAATGGAAGGATGAATTTAAATATACTAAAAATGAAGTGCATTAAGCGACCATTTTCGGTGTATCCTTTGCGCGGTCGCTTAATACATGTTTGACTGAACTATCATATTTTATAATGTCAGTATCAATACAATTCCATCCATTTAATATCCAATAAACTCTATTTATGATAGTTTACGCATTTATCATTATTTTCTCTGCCGCTAGAAACGTTTTTATAGCTATATAGTTACCCATCTCCTACAATGTTCCCAGTGTTATATCATGTTTGTTTCTCTAAGATCATGCATAAAATAATAATCTGCAACTAATGATAGGCGCAACTAAAACAACACACAATTGATATGGTTTTGGCTTGGGGAAACTATTTCGAATGTTGCTTTAGGTTCAAATGTTTTATTTCAGATTCCACTTGGAAGACATAATCATCCTCTCAAATATAATGAAGCAAATAAACATTTCATCAAACATCTGTTTGGTTTGACTAACTGGATAACGCTAGAAACAATCCTTGCTATAACATTTGCAAAGTAAAGTGGTTATTAAAGATCGAAGAGATGCTAAACTGTAGAATTGCTCTTAGCATATGAAAGACGAAATGGAATATTTAAGATGTTTTTGAGTTGTTAGATTGTTTCACTGTTATCGAAATAATACCCGTGTTTATTTGGTTCTGTAGAAGAGGGATGTTCTAAAAGTAATGCAACTTTATTTTATAACTGATTTGAAGTACCTACCTCGACAAAGTTTTGTTCTATGTAAGGATATTAGTTTTCTTTAATAAGAGGTTAATACACGGCAGGAGAGGGCCGGAAGGTGATAATCGGCCCGCAAAATGAATAATGGACCCGAGGGCTTTAGCCCGAGGGCCATCATTCATTCAGGGCCGATTATCACCTTCCGGCCCTACTCTGACGTGTATTAATGTCTTTAAAACACTTGGTAGATCTAATAGTAGCATTAAAAAAAAACAACAACAACAAATACTGTGAAGTTCTTTCGTTGAAATTCTTGTCTACAGTACTCTTCTACTGTTCTCAATGGTAGGATACTAAGTCATCGCGCACCTGCTAAATGCTCCCACTTGGACCATTTTTTCGTCGACTCGAAGGTAAAATACAATTTTATTATAAGAAAACGTAAGAGTATTAAAAAATCATGTAGCGCACCAAAGAATGACTATAGTACTTGAGGTAATTGTAAAAAAAGTTTAAAGATTCATTGCCTGGTTTAGGCCTGAAAACGGGATAAGTGTTTTTTCTCTGAATGCTCCCACTCGGACCTCTCCCGAAACGTATAAAAAATAAGGTTGAAAACCCTCTTTGAAATTATTTTTGACGCACCGGAATATAAACCGAGTCATGTTTACACATTTTTCTATATAAGTTTCAAATATTTCTATTCAAAAGTCAGTTTTTTAAAGTTTTTTTTTATAAAAATGGAAAATGCTCCCACTCGGACTCGATTTCAGAGATGCTCCCACTCGGACCCAAATATATACATTTTGAAAGCACATTGCTGTGTTAAGCTTTTATGGATTATTCTCACAATTTTAACACCATTTAGTCAATAAATACTGTGTTTGGCTACATTAACTTTTCCTTCTTTTTACAGAGATCACTTCTTTGATTCTGTAGAATGACATCGTTGGGCAGGAACAAGGTGCAATGGCAAAGTTTCAACTGACAGGATCACTATACAAAAAGGTGCACTTGGCCTGTGTTGTTTCTGAAGGGATAATTCAAAATTATTGCCAACAACAAAGCTATATAGGACTATAAGACTTTAAATGGACAGTTAGGATCTCAAGAATAAAGTTTTGTTTAGTAGAAAAAAAATGGTGGTGTTTTATTAAGAAGTCATTATACATTGTTTAGTACCATACTGGATTAAGATTCTGTTGGACTCGTGCACATATTAGAGGCCAGCATTTATTCAATAAATGCTCTTGTTAATAATCTAAAATCCAAAGGTTTGCGTGTTTGTTAAACTTGTGAACAACTTATGAACACAAAGAAGTCAATGTATTTCGGTTATTAAAGAACAACATGTAAATCATTTTTGTCATGAACTGGTTGAAAACTCAATGTACTGCCATACTATGGCACAAAAAGCATGCGTCACAATTATTGACAACTTTGACAATTTTAAGTATGAAAGTTATCATGTGTACGTATTTTTGCCAAAATAACAAAATTAAATAAATAAGAAAACAAAGATCATAGATATTTCTTTATCACAGTCTTTACCATATCTTGGTAATTAAAGATCATGTAAGTTATATTTCAGGTTGTTACCAATTGAAATTACATATTATTTATGTATTGATAATTATGGTGCTAAAAACAATTTTCAAACATAAAGGAATGTGTTAAAAATACGTACTGCAAAATGCTTGACGACATTATATGTAATCATTAAAATATACATGTATGCAAAATGCATTCATCCCTTATTGAAGAATTCAACTTACACGTAAAGAAAATATATTTCTAATTACCTCCCTTTATGAAATGTAAATTCGGTATTATCTTTACAAATAATGCTTTTCGGAACATACAATATTGAAAAAATCTTCATTTGAGCATTATGTTTATGATTTAAAACCATAAAAATGATATCAGGATATTTAAATGACGTCAAAAATAATAACAATAATAGACAGCAAAATCCCCCTCCATAAGGAGGAAGTACATTTCATAGGGGAAGTAACCCTTACATACGTGTAAAAATTCCAAGTTTATGACACTCGTGAAAATCAATGAAAAGTTATAAGACATAATAAATCATCACAAAAATAACACTCCCATGAAAAAAAAAACAAAGAAAAAACAACAAAGAAGCATTAAGTGAACACTTCTGGTCCTTATGCTCTGCTATTTACTTCTATTAAACATGTTCAATATAAAGTTTCAAGTTTATATCTCAAATACCTTTAGAGGTATGATCCTTGCAAACTAATGATAGTGAATACAAAGAGCAATAATTCCAAAACTGGAGAGCTGTCATTCTTGTTTGCGGTATTTTACTTTATTGAAATCTATCCTCCAGTGAAGTTTCAGATGAATTGATCTTTTATGACACATTGTCCAAAAATTAACGCAAAAAAACTGAACAAAAGACAATTACTTCAAAAGAACTATTATTCTTGTGTTTTCTAGAGTATTCGTCCTCACTGAGATATATCCACAGTTGCATCTAAAATATTTGCTCCAGCTATGCCGTGCCAAGATGTCCTGCCATGTGCTTCCTTACGTCGCAATGTGGTTTATACCCTTTCCCATACTGGTCACAAACACAAATACTTTCTGCAAAAAAAAAACGTTATTATATTTTTAAAATGTATAATCAATTTGTTTCTTATTTAAACGAAGAATTGTTTCAACACAACCTTTTTTATTTATTCTCAGGCCGATAACTAATCCTCTAAGATGACATATCTATGACTGTTTTGTGATTTAAATATTAGTATCGTATTTTACAAATGCTGTTTCATTGAATTCTTACTGATTATATGAATATATAAATGTGACTGTAAAGATATTTTGAAAAAATAATAATATCTTAACACAGCAATGCGCTTTTAAAATTTCTATATATTTAGGTCCGAGTGGGAGCATCTCTGAAGTTGAGTCCGAGTGGGAGCATTTTCAATTTTTATAAAAAGAATTAAGAAAAACTGCATTTTGCATAGAAATATTTGAAACTAATATAGAATTATGGGTATACATGACTCGGTTTATGTTCCGGTACGTTAAAAATAATTTAAAAGAAGGTTTTCAACCTTATTTCATATATGTTTCGGGAGAAGTCCGAGTGGGAGCATTCAGAGAAAAACACTTATCCCGTTTTCAGGCCTAAACCAGGCAATGAATCTTTAAACTTTTTTTACAATTACCTCAAGTACTATAGTCATTCTTCAAAGCAGTAGAATCTAGAAGCAAGTTTTATTTTCATTATTTTTTTTCGGAATGAATTTGTCGTATTATTTCTTCAAATTTCAATAGTAACAAAAATGTGTTTGTACTAAATACGCTTAAGCTCTCATAATAAAAATAAAGCGATTCGTGCTGACAACCTACTTTCATTTTTACAGTTAACTGTTTGATGACGTAAATATGACGTCATTGTTTCAGTTTGTGAACGTGCACATGTTCTGCGGGCTGATAACTAGTTCTCGGCCCCGGGCCGCAAACTCACAATCGATCACCTGACACTCATTATCAGTAGAAATCATAGGCAATTTTGTTACTATACATAGTAACAAGTGTATTAATAAGAGGTTTATACACGGCAGGAGAGGGCCGAAAGGTGATAATCGGCCCGCAAAATGAATAATGGACCCGAGGGCTTTAGCCCGAGGGCCATTATTCATTCAGGGCCGATTATCACCTTCCGGCCCTACTCTGACGTGTATTAATGTCTTTAATACACTTGGTAGATCTAATAGTAGCATTTTTAAAAAAGAAAAAAAAAAACAAAAAAAAAAAAACAACAACAACAAATAGAAATCTAGATCTACTTTGAAGTTCTTTGGTTGAAATTCCTGTGTTCTGTACTGTACGGAGATGTTTACTGTTTGTGTGTTCAAAGAAGCAAGTTTTATTTTCATTTTTTTTTCGGATTGAATTTGTCGTATTAATTCTTCAAATTTCAACAGTAACAAAAATGTGTTTGTACTAAATACGATGTGCTGTCAACCTACTTTCACTTTTACAGTTAACTGTTTCATGACGTAAAATATGACGTCATTGTTTCAGTTTGTGCACGTGCACATGTTCTGCGGGCTGATAACTAGTTCTCGGCCCCGGGCCGCAAACTCATAATAGGTCACGTGACACTCATAATCAGTTGAAATCATAAGCAATTTCGTTACTATATATAGTAACAAGTGTATTAAAACATAATAAATTTTGGATACACTCAAGCTAGTTATAACACCATGCTCACTCCCGAACAATCATTAAAGCATATTTGTTTAAAAAAGCTTTGATTTTATCAATATTTTGTTTTTTATATTTGTAGTTTAAGGTCCATACACTTATATGACAGAATTGCAATTGTCCTAAATATTTACTTTACTGGGAATATAATGATATCTCTTATTGCGTTTATACGTGTCATTGTGTCATTAAGTGTTAGCATCTATAATAAATTTTTGTGAGGGTCCATCTGCCCTTTCAGGCACTGAGAATACGGACCTAATAATTTTCATTTTTTAACACAACTTATTTGTAGAATTTGTAAATCAAAAATTTTTTTTTTTTAATTAAATTCCTGTTGTTTTTACTATACAAGTGTTATTTTTGACACTCGTAACTGGCTTGCATTTTCTTATCTACTTTATATATAAAGTATCAACCACGCCAATATTTTGTTTTGTGTGTAAGAGAATAAGTATCTTTCAAAACATAATGAATGTTGGGTAAACTCAAGCCAGTTATAACGGTATGCTCTCTGCCGAAATGACATAATTATCATATTTGCTTAAAAAGCTTTGATTTTATAAATATTTTGTTTTATACTTGTAGTTTTAGGTCCACCGATTTTCCTGCTAATGTTTTTTTTTCAATGCTAACCTGATTCCAGCATTTAGCTTTCATGAAAATACATTATTTCCCTATATCTCTCACAAAGTTTGATGTAAATAGATTATTTTGGACTTAAACCAAGCTTAGTCATTCCCTAGATATCGCGGGCTTAGTGCAAAACGGTTGTAACTCAATTTTAGCAAATTTTTCAGGAGCATGAAAAAACTTTTTAAAACTTTTGTTAATGAATAAAAATGTTTTATTTTAGGAAAATATATACATTTTAGTTTTAAAGGAATTAGAAACAAAGTAAGAAAAAAGAAGCAAATTATTTTTGAAAAAAGATATTTGAATAAGTTCAAGTTACAACCGTTTTGCAAATAAAATTTTGATAATTTGTTACATATTTTTTTGTGCAAAAGGGTAGTATCTCAAGTTACAACTGTTTTCCGCACACATTTTGAGCAAATTTAATTATTTTCTTTGTGCAAAACGGAAGTATCTCAAACTCGCATCTTTTTTATAGGATGTAATAATTGGATAAAATAAAACATTACTTCTAAATCACATAAAATACATGAAGCCATTATAAAATAAGATTATTATATGTGCAAGTCATGTTTAGAATGATAAAAAATAATGAAAGTAAGAATAATCAGTAGAAGTTTGAAGAGAATGAATGTCCTCAATAGAGAATAATATAGCCTGCTGCCTATACCACTTTATTTAAAAATATATTAAGGGATAAGCTAAAATTATTTTTTATGGTAATTATAAATTTTTATGCTATTCTATAGGATGGTATAAATGCTATCTTAGGCACATGTACATGTATTTCAAAATAAAAAGTAAGGTTAGCCACCCTTTCAGCTGCTGGGCATTTAACCCTTAATACCCCAATTGATATTATAAAATTACGGATTTTAATTTTAGCGAAATAATTCAAAATCTTTTTGATTTCAAAATGTTTTAAAGGATTATTAAGCTGGCTCTGATCTTCACTGGTTGCATGATAGAATGTGTGACACCATTTGCAGGTTAAGAGTTTAAGCTGTAACATTTGTTAAATATTTGATTGGAAATATGACAGAGTCACCATAACAACTGTGAATACAAGGTCCTCATAATGTGTCTTGACTTAAAGCTACAGTCTCTCTGACATCCCTGCAGAGCCCTGGTAGACATCCTGGGTGATTCTGGGCTCTACCGGGAACAACCGGGGTACATCCGTTTCACTGCCTACAACATTTTGGATGATCTGGGGACATCCGGCATTCGACCCTGGATGGAATAAAATATTTTATATCACCAGGGTGGTCTCGGATGATCTGGGAAGTAAAGCTCTGCAGGCTTCATCCTTAGCTCTGTCGGGAATAACCAGGGTAAGCACCGTAGCTCTTCTGGCACAAACCGGGGATGATCTGGGGTATGATATAGCCAGTAGAGCTACGGTAGAGCCCCGGTGAATGCTGGCAGAGTACCGGTAAATGTCGGCAGAGCCCCAGACGATGACGATGGAGCTACGGTTGATCCAGGAAGAGCCCCGGCAAAGCCTAGTTCATTTCAAAAGAATCACAACAATTTGCGATGATTGCACTTGAATGTTTTAAAACCCTTCCAATTTCCCTTCAATCCAGTATGGCATAAGGATTTTTCAGAAAATCATCATGAATTACTGTTCTAGAACAATAAATATTATATTAAATAAAAATTTTGTATCAATGTTATTCTTTTCTCGTGCGTTTAATTTTTCAATCTACAAGGGGTCTGCATGGATCGACCGGGGAAGCACCTATATTAACCGTAGCTTCACCTGGGCTCTGCCTGGATGGTCAGGACCGCATCCTGGTTGGTTAGTTGGGAATACCATAGTGCTGCCAGGGTTAGTGTGACTGCAACAATAATTTCACCCCGGATTGTCCCTGATCATCCTGGTTACTTACCGGGTTGGTCCTGGGCTCTGCCGGGAGTACGTGAGACCACCGCTTAAAATTGATGGGTGCTGATAAATCAATTTCTACTTGTTATACCTTTCAATTTCAGTTATAATATCAATTACAAGTACTTTGTCATTCTAGGAAGTTCATAAAAGCTTAGAATACCTTTAAATTACATCAACCCACTGACCAGTTCTCATTAAATTTGCAGAAGTTGTACATTCTATATCCCCCAAAAAAAATTTCTTTTACTTCTGGGCATATTTTGGTTGGTAATATTGTCCAACAATATTGTTCTTGATCTTCATTAACTTTCATCAAGGTCATTGAAAAAACACTTGTATCAAACGAACATATTGATAATTATTTGTTATCTTCACATGTCAGTTAGGTGAGGTATATTTGTATAGATTCCAGGCTACTGATCTGAAGGTCTGTTAGTAAGTCACACTTGTTTTTTTTTGTTTTTTTTTTATTATAGCAAGAATTGAATTAATTTGAAATTGTTTTAATGTATCTACTTTTAGGAGAACTTTTAAGTAGTGTGGTGTTTCCTTTTGTTTTATCAAGATGACTTGTTTTCTTAAGTACTCTGACATACAGACATTGGACAATCGTAAGTTTTTCTCTAGAACCCATATTTTTCAATGGTTTCTTGATGACATTATGCAAACGTATTATGGTTTAGCGCATACACACTACAGATGTAATTAATATAAAAGTACACAGATAGTATACACAAAAAAAAAATGATTTGCAGGAGTTAATTTACAGAAGGAGAGAAGGGCAATTTTAAAATTAAAAGAAATAAAGTGGCTGAACCAAGATATGAACCTACGACTTTATAATGTCAATAATATCTTGAAGCAATGTATTAATTACTGCTTGCGCTAAGAGGGATTCTTAATTAAGACCATTTAACAACTGGTTATATTATTAGTTATAAAGATTGTTGTCAGGTTATATGGCCCTATATAAACCGCTATTTGTAGGCGGGGTTAAATTGCAAACAGCCGTTTATATACCGCCATATTACCTGTCAACAATCTTTATAACTAATTTATAATACAGCAAGCATTTTTTTTTAGAGAAAAAAGTAAGATGTTTTTATGAATCGACAGCTGCGAGCCTTGTATATAAAACTATATAAACGTCACTATTATCCAATGAAAAGCGACATTACAAACATGCAGTATTATAAACATTCATTAAGATTTTAAAGTAGATCTAAAGTTTACTGAATTTCACTGGGCTAGCGGGACAAAATGAAAAGTGCATTGGGTCAATATTGTTTTGGAAAAAAAAAAAACATACCCCCTGTCTGTCCTGTTACGTGAACAAAATTTGTTTATAAAAATAAACTGCGAATGTCTGAATTGGATTTGCCCTCTTTTGTATTTTGGGGAAAAAGTCAATCAAAATCAATCAATTTCAATATAACCAGGAAACTAAAAAATTGCAGCGTCAACAGTTACCAGAAACCTGAACTGATGCCACAGGTGTTCCAGGCTGGGCCTGGAATCTATACTTGTACAAGAACATATCATTTTTCTGTTCCCAACATGTCAAGGGCTACTACTTCATTAGATTGTCATTTAACAAACTAATTAACCCCGGAATTTTAAAACGGGGGTATGTTTATGCAATATTTAAACAGGTCCTTTTCAAATTTGGTCCTTTTACCCAAGAATTTTTTGATATAGAGTTTAATATGGACTTCTTTTAGATAAATTCTACATTGTATGTGGATAGAAGCTTTAAAAAGACTTCATATTATAAACTCTTAAGCTATGTTTTTGCTATTTCCATGTTTCAAGGCAATGTCATTCTATTGTTCCTTTTTAAGTATGTCATTTGCTTCAATGGTTTGTTTGGGGATTTTAACAATGGTCTTGGTTCCTGCCACTTTGTCCATTCCCTTCTCAGTTTTTCCTCTTTGTATTTTGAAAATGTGTGTCTTTAGTCTGTATAGTTGGAGATTACACCCCACCTCCCTCCCTTCAATTTGGTCCCATATCCCCTTCCACTCTTTTATCTTTAATCAATACCTTTATGATATACTATGGTAGTTTTCTCAGCCATTCACAATAATAAATTAATAATATGTTTTTTGAGAATGTAAGATGCTTGTACCACAAAAGAAAATGGTGATCAATGTAATATAATTTGTTTTAAAAGTAGCAAAATGTAATCAAAGCACTGGCAGTATTGACTTCCACAAAGAATACTAATTCACTGTAACTGGTCTTCTTTCAAAAATTGCAAAAGATGAAAAAGATTGTTCAGGTAATTTGCCATGAGTAACTTTCTTGATAAGAACACTAAAATTTAGAAGCTTTTGAGAAATAAAAATAAAAGCATTTCTGAAGCATTATGGGTCTGAGCTAGGTGGCCTTGACATACCTTCAATGAACAGACTTTATGCCTGCAACAATTTAAGTTTTGCTACTATGAGCATAAACTGAAGAAGATATTCTGAATTAAATCTACATGTGCATTATTTTTCAAAAATATGGAAACGTTTGTCTGCTCTGTAAAAATAAGTGTGGCGCTAATTTTCGACCCATAAGGGGCTTAATCTGTCCACCTTGTTATTTTATAAACTGTTTGTGTTTTTGAGGTGTGGTGTGTGGGGGGGGGGGGGGGATATGGACATTTGTCCTTCTATATATATTTGAAAGTTATTTCATTTACTAAATCAAAACAATTGCTGATTGTGGCAGTGGATATTTTCATTTATTGGAATTTAATTTATGAGATTAAACTATAGTGTAATATACATTTAAAGAATTTCATGAAGATATATATAAAATCACAATTTAGTTGGATTTTTTACCAATATTTAAGGTTTATTTAGATATATTTAAACAAAAAAATCTTTTCTACTGTCTTTAAATCCTCCTTTTCATGTGATGATTCAAATAAGACAAACAGAATGCTAATTTACTTCCATTGCACTATCAGAATTTTCAGCGCAAAAAGGTTGTAACTTGAGATACAACCCTTTTGCACTGAAAATTAAGAGCAGTTTGAGATACAACCTTTTGACAAATATTGATTTAACTTGTTTATTTTCAGAATCCATTTAAAATACTTACTGAGGATATGCATAACCACAAAACACATTGAAAATGTTAAAAATGTTATTTTGTGGTAAAAAGTGAGTTACAACCGTTTTGCGCTAAGCCCACGATATAAGACCTATTTTCAGTAACGTTTTCTAGCCATGAATATAACACTTTTGAAATGAATATAGTAATGAATAAACGACAGTTACTTTGTTGTTGCGTGGATTTTGATCAAACTTCATTGCATAGTTAGACGGGTTCTATAAAGAAACTTAAATGTAGCCAGAGAATAACTAAACAGTTTACAAGTTCGAAAATTCCGAATTCAAATATACTAAAAATGAAGCACTATCCTATTTCATTATGTCAGTATCAATATCATTCCATTTAATATCCACTTAACTCTATTTATTAAACGTCTATATCATTCCTTTCTATGCCGTCTGAAACGTTTTTATAGCTATATAGTTACCCATCTCCTACAATGTTCCCAGTGTTATATCATGTTTGTTTCTCTAAGATCATGCTTAAAATAATAATCTGCAACTAATGATAGGCACAACTAAAACAACACACAATTGATATGGTTTTGGCTTGGGGAAACTATTTTGAATGTTGCTTTAGGCTCAAATGTTTTATTTCAGATTCCACTTGGAAGACATAATCATCCTCTCAATATAATGAAACAAATACACATTTCATCAAACATCTGTTTGGTTTGACTAACTGGATACCGTTTGAAACAATCCCTGCTATAACATTTGCAAAGTAAAGTGGTTCTTATGAAGAGACACTTAACAGTAGAATTGCTCTTAGCATATGAAAGTCGAAATGGAATAATTAAGATGTTTTTGAGATGTAAGATTAACCTCTTGTTTCACTGTTTTATCGACATTATACCTGTGTTTATTTGTTGCTACATAGTTATAAGAAGGATGTTCTAAAAGTAATGCGACTTTATTTTATAACTGATTTGATAACTGAAAGATTTGAAATTAAAAAAAAATCAAATTCACATCAAGCTTTCATTTTAACCGTTTTATCAATGACCTAAAGCAATGTAACAAATGATACTTTGATAAGGGGTTACTGTTCCGATAAGGGAAAATGGCTGATCCTAGATTTTTCCATTATGTTATCAGTGCTTATTTTGTTGTTGTTGTTGTTTTTGTTATTGTCTTTTGTTGTTGTCTTTTGTTTTTGTTTTGGCATACACTTATATGACAGGAATGCAATTGTCCTAAATATTAACTTTACTGGGAATATATTGATATCTCAAATTGTGTCTATACGTGTCATTGTGTCATTAAGTGTTAGCATTTATAATAAATTTTTGTGAGGGTCCATCTGCCCTTTCAGGCACTGAGAGTACAGACCTCATTATTTTCAATGTTTTAACACAACATTTTTGTAGAATTTGTATTTATAAAAAATAAATATATTCCTTTTGGTTTTACTATACAACAGTTATTTTTGGCACTCGTAACTGACTTGCATTTTTAATCTACTTTATATATGAAGTATCCACCACGCTAATAGTAAGAGAATTAGTAATCTTTAAAACATAATGAATGTTGGATAAACTCAAGCCAGTTATAACGCCATGCTCTCTGCCGAAATGGCATTATATCATATTCGCTTAAAAGAGCTTTGATTTTATCAATGTTTTGTTTTTATTAGTTGTAGTTTTAGGTCCACCAGTTTTCCTGCTAATGTCTTTTTTCAATATTAACCTGATTCCAGCAATTAACTTTATGATAATTCATGGTTTCCCTATATTTCACAAAGTTCGTTGTAAATAGATTATTTTGGACTTAAACCAAGCTTAGTCGTTCCCTAGATATAAGCCCTAATTTCAGTAACGTTTTCTAGTCATGAATTATACACTAATGAAATGAATGTAGGAATCAATAAACGACAGTTACTTTGTTGTTGCGCGGATTTTGATCAAACTTCATTGCATAGTTAGACGGGTTCTATAAAGAAACTTAAATGTAGCCAAATTTATTCTGCACTAGTATAACTTAACAATTTACTAGTTCTTAAGTTCTGAACGAAAAATGAAGGAAACCGTTGGTATTTGATCGTTAATGCTCATTCGGCGGGGAAAACAATGTTTTCATTGTAGCTTACAAAATATTAATATTGCCCTCATATGTGCAATTTGCCCATGATGTGTGGCATTTTGCCCAGTGACGCCGCGTTTTGTGCCATTGTGTCAAATAAAATGTACCATTTTGACCAAAAATATGTGCCATTTTTACCAGTGACAGGTGCAATTTTGCCACGTGATACGTGCTTTTTGCCATATAATATTAGCCAATTTTCTCCCTATGTGCCACTTTTGCCCTGATCTATTTTGCATACAATATCATTACTATATAACTTGAAATAAATGGAAGGATGAATTCAAATATACTAAAAATAAAGTACTATGATCATATTCTACAATATCAGTATCGATACAATCCCATTATAAAATCCAATAGACACTATTTATTAAACGTCTATATCGTTCCTTTCTATGCCGTCTGAAACGTTTTTATAGCTATATAGTTACCCATCTCCTACAATGTTCCCAGTGTTATATCATGTTTGTTTCTCTAAGATCATGCTTAAAATAATAATCTGCAACTAATGATAGGCACAACTAAAACAACACACAATTGACATGGTTTTGGCTTGGGGAAACTATTTCGCAAGTTGCTTTAGGTTCAAATGTTTTATTTCAGATTCCACTTGGAAGACATAATCATCCTCTCAATATAATGAAACAAATAAACATTTCATCAAACATCTGTTTTGGTTTGACTAACTGGATACCGTTTGAAACAATCCTTGCTATAACATTTGCAAAGTAAAGTGGTTCTTATGAAGAGACACTAAACTGTAGAATTGCTCTTAGCATATGAAAGACGAAATGGAATATTTAAGATGTTTTTGAGATGTAAGATTAACCTCTTGTTTCACTGTTTTATCGACATTATACCTGTGTTTATTTGCTGCTACATATAAGAGGGATATTTTAAAAGTAATGCAACTTTATTTATAACTGATTTGATAACTAAAAGATTTTAAACTTAAAAAGCCAAATTCACACCAAGCTTTCATTTTAACCGTCTTATCTATGACCTCAAGCAATGTAACAAGTGATAATTTGATATGGGTCTATTGTTTAAGTACGAGAGTATGGCTGATCCCAAAGCTTTTTTTTCATGTAAGGTGAGGTTTTTGTTGTTCTTTTTGTTTTTGTTTTGGCATGCACTTATATGACAGGATTTCAACTGTCCTAAACATCAACTTACTGTTAATATTGTGATATCTCTAGATTTGTTAATATATTGGATCATTAAGTCTTAGCATACATAATAATTTTTATGTCATAATTTCTTTCTGTTTGATTAGGTAGACAACTTGTACCAAACTTTGTAACTTAATGATACATGTTTGATTTATATAGTTTCTTAAATTGACTATGCCTTTTGATTGTATCATTGGCGTCCGCGCCGAAGCGCAACGCCCTTGCCCTTATGGAATAAAATCAGATTTTGTGAAAGGGCAATTGCAACTTCTCGAGCCTTTTCGTCGGCCATAATAGTCGAACATTCCGATTGGTATGAGTGTTTGATTATCAAAAATGAAATATCGCGATATGTAAAATGAATAGCGAACTGGATAATGTCGCAATGTAAACATATTCAAATGAAAGTATCCCATCCGTCAATTAATCGCGCTCTTCGGTATTTTTATTAATCATTTTGTAGTACACAGTGGGTTATTATGTGTGTTATTGCTTTACCTATAAATAGAATGATGACCTGAACATTGTGAAAGTCCGAAAATCTATTTATAGAAGAAGTTTTAGTTTACCGAAACGGTCATTCGTGTCGCAACGAACTGGAGAATTATGCAGGAAACGAAATGCAACATATTAAAACAATTAATTGCAATCTTTAAGTAGGCAATTTTTACAAATTGTTTTATCATAGTATTATCATTCTTCGTCGGCAATTTTAACATCAGTTGTTATGGGTTTATTGATAGGCATGTAAACACACTGATGGGTCAGACTAGGTCATTAAAATAGTAGATTGACCTCCCAAATAAATCAATTAACAGACTTTGTTCATTTTGACTATTATGTTGTATGTTTCAAAGAAAATACCACATGAAGTTTAAATTCTATCAAATAACCAATATTAATGATAATATCCAAAAATACTCAAATATAGTATAAATAAACTTATACCATATAGGGGGTATATTTTGGATATTATAGACTGTACATTTTGGATATTATCGTTAACATTGATAGAATTAAAGTTCCTGTGGAAAAAAAATTAATATTCAAATCTCTAGCATGCCTACCAAAGTTCATGTTAAACAATGTCTTTCGTCCGCCCATTCATATATAATATACAAAACTGGTTACTTTTCTTGTAAGATTGTATATTATACGTATGTGCCCTTCATATGTCGGGATATATTGAAATAATTTCTAAATGCATGTTTGTAGCCTATGCTAAATGAGAGTCTATCCACTCTTTCAGGCACTGAGAATACGGACCCCATAATTTTCAAAATTTTAACACAACATATTTGTTAAATTTGCAAGTCATAAAAAGTTACATGTAGCGAATTTCTTTGTTTTTAATGAACAGCCGTTATTTTTGGCACCCCGACGTGACTGACTTTTTTATTTACTTAATGCATTGAGTGTCCACCTCGCCAATATTTTGTTCAGTGTAAGATTATTAGTTTTCTTCAAAAGACAATGATTGTTTTGGGTAAACTCAAGTCATGGTTGTAGTTTTAGGCCCCTTGATATTCCTGTTAATGTATCTTTTCAAATGCTCACCCGATTTCAGCATTTAGCTTTTATGAAAATTCATTATTTTCCTATATCTCTCACAAAGTTTGATGTAAATAGATTATTTTGGACTTAAACCAAGCTTAGTCGTTCCCTAGATATAGGACCTAATTTCAGTAGCGTTTTCTAGCCATGAATTATACTCTAGTGACATGAATGTAGGAATCGATAAACGACACGGATTTTGATCAAACTTCATTGCATAGCTAGACGTTTGTTTTTAAAGAAACTTAAAGGAACATTATGCCTCAGAAACGAATAGATTTTTACTTATTTAGAAATGGAAAACATGAGTTATATAACATTTAAATGATGTTTTAAGCGCATGTTAGTTGATTGTAACCTCCAAAAAGTAGCACTAAATGTGAAATAATTTGTCACTAAAGTAGCTGAAGGGAAACAAAGAAAACTATAATTTTACTTACTGCAAAAAAGCGTCAGAAGAAAAAGATGGTTAAGGTTACTTTATAGAAACTGTAGAGTACACCGAAAAAAAAAAATAGCTGAGAAATAGAAATAAAACCATTTCTGGAGCATGATGGGCTTTTAAATATAGTCAAATTTATTCTGCACGAGAATGACTGCACATTTTACAAGTCATAATAATAACGTTGGTGTTTGTAAAGAGTTTTAATTTGGCTCGGCAAACAATGTTTTCATAGTAACTTACAGGAAGATATTTTGAGCCGCGTCACGACAAAACCAACATAGTGGGTTTGCGACCAGCATGGATCCAGACCAGCCTGCGCATCCGCGCAGTCTGATCAGGATCCATGCTGTTCGCTTACCAACTCTATTACAAGTGAAGAACTGACAGCGAACAACATGGATCCTGATCAGACTGCGCGGATGCGCAGGCTGGTCTGGATCCATGCTGGTCGCAAACCCACTATGTTGGTTTTGTCATCGCGCGGCTCATTTGTGGTATTCTAACTCTTACCACGCTTAATTTCTTGCATATCAGATTGGCGTTTCCGTTTGTTTTACTCATGCCGGAAATTTCATCTGGCATGGGGGGTTCCAGATGAGTCGCGTGCTGTACAATGGCACGATAAAGATGACGTCATTTTACCGTTATGAATGATTTTGCAATTCATACGCTGTTGAATGAAAGTAGTTACGGTTGTAATGATAAAAATTTTCATCGAAAATAAAGATAAAGAATTTAAAATATAATGGAATATGGTAGAATATGCAAGAAAAAACATCTGACATATGTTTGCGGTTCGGATCGGAATATCCGTCCCTCGGTCACCCGCCCATGGGCGGATCACCTCGGGACGGATATTCCGATCCGAACCGCAAAATATGACAGATATTATTAATCTTGGCCTGCTTTTCATCTAAACAAAACAATGTATCATTATTTTATACTAAATGCTAAATATAAAAAGAAATAAACATTAATTGTATTATAGACTAAGAAATGTATGTTTTTCGCGTTTACGATGCATCAATATGCAAGTTAGGTAACAAGTATTATATTAAGAATTTTTGAGTAAGTATTATGTCATTCCTCAAAAAATGTAGCCAGTGATCTTACAGCATTTGTACCACGTGATAATCCAATATATCAATTAAGCCTCGTTTTCATTTCCTGAGTCGTGCCTCGTAGAATATAGTTTAATATCGTACTCAACAATATAGAATAACTTCATATGATATTATAATTAGCACAATTACATCAATACAACATAAAACATAGCTTTTGAAATTATTACTATATTGGTACTAAACTGAAGAAATTCATGCATGGCCTTCTTGGCCAAAAATTATGTGAGGCATGATAATATAGTTCTAAACACACTGTTCAATATATCACAGTATTTTTATTAATGATCATGCTGTATAATATAGAAAACTTCCTCAAGAATAATAAGGCATTCCGGACAGCTACACATTCAAAGCATATAATTACATTCAAAGGTGGGATGCTATATGATTTATAGTCGCTCAGTAGACTATGTTTGTAGGAAAGTGGTTTTCGCTACAAATACTAATCGTTTTATTCTAACTGGCATTTAGATAGTCAGAGAGAAAGGAAAAGAATTTTATCTTATTCTAGAGCGAAGTTTGTGCCAAATAGTTTGCTACGTCTGAGGAAATATTTTTGATATTTACTGCTTTAGCTTACATAGCACCAGTAACGAGCGATCAATTGTGTGTATTCCTGGAAAGATCAACTGACAGATTGCTACGGTATTCTTGTATACTTGGTCTTTCAATTTGCGAGGAAACCAAACCTAGACGAAGCTAATTATTTCTTGATTCGGAACGTGTCGGATATTATTGTATTGCTTATTTTTTTAAAACTTCAAATTACTAGTGATTTTCAAAAGCTATATTGATAATTCGTGAATTATTTTCTGTTGTTTGTATTTTTTCTTAGACAATTTTGAAATATTTTTCATTTCCTATATATGTATACTATATTTATGAATATATGATGTCTTTAAAACGTATAGATCAATTTAAATAAATAAATAAATGAATAAATAAATAAATAAAAAACGACAACAACAAACATTGCAATAAATCTTCTCAAGAAATAAAGCAATATAGTAATATTATCATGTAAGGCTGTTATTTTCAGATTGAATCTATTTATAGAAGTGAAAACATTAAAATACGTTATATTAGCTACAGGAGTTTATACTGTTGACAGGACATGTGATAAACATGTATTATATGTCATTGTTTATCAGAACGCGAGCAAGAAGATATATCTAATACAAAACGTGGATTTTATTCAATATCATACATGATACAGGTGAGTAAAAATTGAATTTTAATTTCAAATATATGCTGTGAATCCACAATTTGCTTAATCCGCAAAACGTGCGCAATATCGTATATCGTCTGCTTATTTATTTGCATGTACACACGTGCACTATTTCCACTTAATATTGATTCTGTAAACAGGAAAAGGAATATTTTGTTGTTTTCAGAACATTAAATAATAAACGCCTAGTTTGTTGTCTATAATGCATCAGTACTTTATATGAAGTTATAAAGTACTGGCCAGTGCCAGTTCTTGCCAACTTACGCAGTACCAGTACCGGTAGAGTACTGCAGCACCGGTGCTTTTTTGGGGGAGTATCAGTGCATAATATGTTAACCTTTAATATAGCTACTATATTTTTCAACTTATTTCCTCATGAAGATTTTAAAGTTTAAGCATTCATAAAAAAATAATATAATGGAATTTAGTAATAGGTCAGTTTGCTCTCCGTGTTTACACTGTTATGAATACCAAAGTATATACTGTAGTACTAATACTACTTTTTTTAGACAGTTATACAGTACCAGTATCAGTATTGCGAAATGACAACTTCAGTACCAATGATGCATGACTGTTGGTGCTTCATATTTCATACATGTATTTGAATAATAGTTAATCAACCTATTAAGGTCCTTGACTTGAACCGCGTGGGTTCGAATCCTGCCCAAGATTTTTGAATTGGTATCATGCTATACGTTATGGAAAGCCCGGTGGTTCTATTGAGTGTTAACTGTGTCTGAAATAATGCACGGAGGGCCCACCTGAGGTCCCCAACCAGTTAAGCTAGAAAAGTCACCATATGATCATTACAGAGTCAATATGACTTAAAACTCAACCAAAAATGAAAATGTAAATTGTAGATAGCCGACATTTAAAAGTATATCTTCATTTGTAGATATCATGTTTCTGTTTGCAAGAATGATTGTTATTATCTGCGATGATCACGCGGAATTTTGTTCCACAGTAAGACAGCACATACGCTCGCTGTTTGCCAACAAAGCAGTAGTTACATACCTGACGCTATGTGATGCCTAATAAAATTCACATACAATCTAGCTAAATTCCCTTCCGTAATTCTTTAGTTTACCTCGAGGAAATATACTATAAGTATGTTAAGTGGATAACCATTGAGAAACAATGATGCTGTACTAATTAAATTATGTATTTTGTAGCAATGTTTGTACTGTAAACACTCGTATCTTTTGCACAGTAAGTGTAAAGAAGTTTTCATTTGTTCGTATCAATAGAATATAATGCATTAGAACTAAAGGCGTTTAAGGTTATTTCTACATTATTATGGTATTATTTGAATTTCGTCAAATATTCCATAGATCTTGTGGGTGATTTTGAGTACTTACTGTGAATAGTTTGTATACATTCATCCTATTTATTAAAACATATGAAATCAGTCCGCTTAGCCCATACGGGGTCAATACTCTCAGTGCCTGAAAGGGCGGATGAACCATCATCAAGCAAAGAACACACAATACGGAGAGCTTCCGATTTGTTACGCAGGAGTAGCTTTCAGCTTCCGGTCGGGCCGAAATTCCACTGTGACGATTGGTCTCGAATGAGTTTAATGATCATTTTTGTCTCACCGCTGTTTCAGAAATCATACGGGATAAGTTGTCAATTACTTGCGGAGAAACTGGTAATTACTGGTTAGTTATCCAGGGAAGTCGGTTAGTTGTAAGGTAGACCCAAAAATGTACAATCGCAACATCTCGGCTATTATCAATAATCCGAAGTTTGACTGAAAGAGCCGAGAAGATGCAATTGCAAAATTTGTTAAAATCCTCGTAAAACAAACAAACCTAACAAAAACATATTCATATTTAGATCAGAGCAAAACCGGCTGACTGCTTTTTTCTGATGATTTCATACACTGTGGTCATGATGTAATTGAATTATAGTCACACTTCATATAATAATACACATCCGCTCTTTTTTAACTCACAAATAAAACCCCCATTATTATTCTGAAAAGCAATGATACCACAATGTTTGTATTACTACATAAAATATAACGTATTAAAGTTTAAATAACATAATTATTTCTACAATAATGCATGTGAGTAAAGGGGGCAAAGATCATTTAACAACAAAACTTTATTTCTCCAAATATATTTAATTCAAATATTAAAAAATATCATGAGGGTCATGAATGTAGTTTAAGTATAACTTAATAATGAATCGTGTGTATAAATGTGTTGTTTATGTGTCGTAACTTACGGTATTTTCATTAATCAAGTCAATGTCAGACAAAAACATAGTACGGTACGGCGTGCGCTTAATGTACATTAAATTAATGAGCTCTATTAACGAAAGGTTACTGTTTAATTATGCTACTACAGTACTACAAAGTAAAAAATTAGACGTTAATAAGAAAATAATAAACGATATAAACAGCTAAAAGAAGGCACATATCTTAATAAGTTATCCGATACATAAACTGTTTTTGTTTATGTGTGTGCTTTTGTTTTGTGTTTTTTCTTTCAAAGAAAATTGTGATGTAAATTTAACTGTATATTTGTCGTTCAGAAAGTTTCACGTTCAAAGACTAAAAATTACGTACGTCGATAGGCATCAATACATAGATATGTGCGTTCACTTAAACTTTAAATAAGTCTGTTCTGATAATCATAACTTAATCTGATTAATAATAATGATAATAACCCGGCTTAGACAAGTAACTGTGTATTATAATCGCGGCATGTACCCCTATAATCAGCGCTTGATGATAATTCCAGTCTGTGTGATATATAATAACAGACCTTGTAGAAAAGATAACATCGTATGTATCTTTACCTTTTGCTTATTGCAAAATTCCGTTTTTGATTGAAATTGTTATTTCCAAGCATTAGCAATGTACAAGCTTTAGAAATTACTTCATTTCTTTCATCTTAAGACCTAGAAAAGGCAATCATGTGTCTTGTATTAAATAATCGATTTAGACCATGTAAGATGCTAGTATTGTATTGCTGAAAGTAAAATAAAACAAACTGGTCATAAAAGTAGCAAAATATAAACAAATACGTATATTGACTTCCATACTTGTACAAGATACTTAATAACGATAACTTTACTAATGGTAAGCAAGCAAACTAAGATTGAACATCTAATTCCGTGTAAGTTTCCATTCGTCACAGGGAACGTGCGAAAATGAGCAGCCATAATCAACAATTGCTAACAAGTTATAATTCACAAGTCATAATTCACATGTCAAAAGATCTAAGTCAAAAGTCTGTATCATAACCCAAAACGGCCCTTAAAGTTCCTCAAAGTTCAGAGTACCATTTTGTAAACTGTAACCGTACATTCTAACGAGGATAAGGTTATTTGAGAAATAAAACAAAAACTAATTTTTGGGCTAATGGGCCTTAAAAACTGTTACGGTTTTCACCATTTCCTAGATTTCAAATCTGTTATTATCATCAGAGCCTGGAATATGCATCAAGTATGATTCTCGGCATATACATGTACATACCATGTTGTTGTATATATATGTAACTATACATAAACAATCGCAAGATTGTACGTTTATACTAAAAAATTTCTTCACTATATTATTATAAAATGTAAGTACATTTGCGTACATGTTATGATTAATATTATCATCTTCTGGAAGTTCATAGAACTACAGTAATTTGTGTTGTTAACAACATACGAACAAAGGAAAACTATGGAATGCAACATAGGTAAAAAATAAACAATGCCTGCTTACTGTTACAGTTGATTTACTGACACGATTGTATAATACTAAAAGGCACAGTCACCGTGCATACAGGCTGCCACTTTCATAGTGCCTTTTTAACAATGATACCATGCCTGTCGGGAGTTAGATGTTGTGTGATGTTAAGGTTACGTTTCATAGAAAGTCCTTAGTCTAAAATCAGCCCTAAGGCAGGTCAAATATGTGAGACTTGTGTTTTTCAAACAAAACGTATGTCCGAACATATGACTCATATGCTATAACGCTGAATAGCAGATCATATATTGTGAGTGAAATCGCATGTTATTTTATTTCTTAACTTTTCCTCAGAAGAAAGAATTTAATCATGATCTTCAGTCTTTGACTGAAGGTAAAAATGTTTATTGCAACAGTCTTAAGTAGGGTAAGCCCTAAATTGATGTTTTAATTGAGAGAGAATAAGTCAATGTAACAAAGCAGCAGTCTGAATAAATATTTAAAACATTTTTTTTCTTGAGAAATATGTAAAATTAACTTTTGAAAATTTTCTATCGGTGAAAAAATTTATGTTTTGAAAAAAAAATGAACTCCGTACATAGACCTGTTCGACATTCAGTCTTGCCTGTAATTTAGTGAACTTTGATCTTTGAGCAGCTTCAAGATTCAGGACTTTCCCGAAATATTAGAACTGGTGCTTCAAGTTATCAAGAATTCAACAATGGCTCGAAATTAAACTGTTGAAAAATCAAAATTCCAGTATTTTAGCTACCCCGTCTCGAAATTTAACTTTTGAATTTTTTGAACATTAGAAATATGTAAAATTAAATTTTGAAAATTTTCCATCGGTAAGGAAATTTAAGTTGTGAAAAAATGAACTCCACGCTATTCAGTCTGTAATTCAGTTTTTCAAAATGCTTGAAATTCGAACTTGGAATAGACTCAAGAATCAGTCATTTCCAAAATATTAGAACTAGGGCTTCAAGTTATCAAGAAATTCAACAGTGGCTCGAAATTAAACTGTTGAAAAATCAAAACTCCAGTATTTTAGCTACCGTGGCTCGAAATTTAACTTTTAACAATTTAAAACATTCATTCTGTGAATATTTGGCGCGAAGCCTAATATAGGTTAACATCAGTACACCAATGTCAACGCATAATTAACGTGTTTGTTTTCTTTTTAGGACAAAAAAATACTGTAGTGATTTATAGCATATTCAACGACTTTTTCTTTAAGCAAAAGTTTATATCATCGGATATAAAAAGTTTCCGTTCAGTAGCATAATTGAGATTAGAAGAAACGGAAATGACAATGGCTTTGGTAGTTAATTACATTAGGTCTATTGTTTATAGTGGAAATCTGAATTACAAATTAGACTTGAATACAAAGTACCAGATTTACACATATTGGTTTCTCAAATATTTGAATAATTCCCACCTTTCGTCAACTGTTGTTTGAAGGAATATTCAGTAGGTTCGTTTTGTGAACATTTACATTGAAATAGACTCAATTCTCTGATATCGTTATGGCTATTATGAGGTCGTGAAAATACAATATTGCACACTCAACTCGGGCATCACAACCTTTCATAATAGCAACATACTCTTTTTCTGTCTATACCTTAAAAAATGCATAATTTATCACATGATCCGCTTAAACATTTGTTTGTCGTCTTCATTGACTTTCTTGTTTTGAAGACCTGTAGTGTTTTGATTGTATTAGCTTGCCATTTTTACCGAAGGCAGCCACCGTTTCACTCACAGGTCGATTCACATAAAGGCACTTCACTCCAAAAAGTATAAAAGTGAAACGTTTTTAAGACAGTTCACTCCCTAATTTCACATCAAATATAATAATCAAGATCAACAAGGAAAGACGGCGTTCAATGAACTTCTGATGTTTTGGTTCTTTCATCATCATGAAAATTGGGATTTAAATTTAATAAACGGCAATCATTTTAATTAAGAAAGAAGATTGTTAGGTTTTAAATTGACATTTAATTCAATCATTGTTAATTTGAATTATATGTTTTAAAGTACAAAATCAAATAAGGAATAAAAATCTGATAAATCATAGGAAAAGTTATTGCTTTGCAACGCATATAATTTCTAAATAATTATTAATAAATTGTTTCCTTTTGTGATAAAAAATGTATTATCTGTATATGATCTACGAAACTATAAAATTAATCATATTGTTGAATTCAGACTTACTTTTTGACTGATGGCAAAATTGTCATCAAAGTCATGAAAGTAATTTAAAACACTTAAATTATAAACTGCAACACTAAAACAAATTTAATTCATCTGTGTTACAAATGTATCATAATAGACTTGAGTAAATTTGCTAATTTAGGAGTCTATTAGGCGTGTACTAAGCCATCGATAGAATTTTAGCATTTTCAAAAAACTATTGTCATTGATTCATTGTTATCAAATACGAAGTTTTCTTTTCTGTCGTATAAATTCTGAACAATGGAAATTACCATCCGAATAATATTTTTTATCACATGATAAAAAGGTTAACCGGCCATTAAATGGGAAACAATAAATTTGCAGCTTTTATTTCATTTACGAATGTGCATTTGAATTAAACCCGATAACAATTTTACAAATCTATTGCACTGGACTGAATTTTTCATAATGTTTTGATTACATTTAAAATAAAACAGAATCTGCCTGAGCATTTGGTTTCCTAATATTTTCATTGACTTTCTTGACTTCATTTTTTTGACGAAACCCTTTGCAGTAATTTAGAAACAGTTTCCATCTAATATTATTTGATTCTTTCTATTAACTTGCCATTATTACGAAGAAAAGCGTTTCTGGTCGATTCAACAAGAACATTTCACTTCCTAATTTTACATCAAACTATCAAACTGCTACTGACGCTTCAGTTCTTATCAACTGCTTGATCTATGTCATTAAAGAAAGGCAAATTTTGGTATTTAATTGACTTTTAGTAATAACTGAATAGTATATATTCATGTAATATCCAAGAAAATATTAAATTATGAATACAACTCAGACTAATCACATGATAATTTACTGATCGTAATATAAATCTTTGATTCAGTCATTAAGTTGGTTTAATTGGTTTAATTGGTTATATATAATTAAAGAATGTTTTATTATTGTTTAATCAATTAAATGAATCATGTTATTAATTTCAGAAACATTAATTTCATTTTAAGCGCTGATACCACAATTGTTATCAAAGTAATTACGTTATTTTAAATCTCTTAAAATAGAAATTGAAAAACTAAAGCAAATTAATATTTTCTGTTTTACAAATGAATTGAAATAAACTTGCTTAATTTTCTGATTTAGAAGTTTATAAGGTGGATGTAAGCCGACAAGAAACAATAGGAAACGACACAAGCAGCAGTAGCAACAATGACAATAGAAATATATCATATTTAATGATAGATTTTTACAATCCACCTTCTAATAACAAATCTCGAAAAAGGTGATCCCTCGGAAGCATTAATAACAACAAAATAACATGACAATTGCAGACTCGGTTTGATCGAGACTGTACATAAGGGAAAATGAAAAGGGGCAACATCCCTCACGCCCCCTAGCACGGGCTTGAAACATACTAAATGTTCAAAAATTAGTGTTGGAATCAATTATCCCGTAGGACCAGAACAATATATAACAACACTAAGGTAATTCAGACTGATTTCGTCCAGCTTCTCCTAAAAAAAGCAAAAAAAAAAAAAAAAAAAAAAAAAAAAAAAAAAAAACAACAAAAAAACAATAACAACAAAAAAACTTCAAAGCAGCGCAAATATGAATATAACACAATAGCCACAGTTATAAGCTAATATTTTACATAACTTTGAAATTGTTGAATTTAAAAATGTAAGATATACAAGGCATACACAATGGAAAGACACTCGAAAATAAGGAGCAATATGCTTAATATGTATTTATACATAATATGATTTAATAAAACGAAAAGATAAAATATAATGATTATTTTTTTCCTGAAGATTTAAGTACTTTTTTACTGTTTAATAATTATATTCCATAGAATTTATCTGGAACTTTTGTAAATTAATCTCCCATCATTATAATTGACCTATCAAATTTACCTTACACACATGTAAACAATAGAGTGGTATGAACTGACCAAATAAACCAGAACATTTCGATTTATTTTGCTCAAAGGAATCACGAACCTGCAGACCTAAATTAGCAACAAAAACTTGTTAAATTGATTAATAAACTGGATTAGAAAAAAATCATCTTTATTTAAGCAAAGTATGCAAAATAATATATAATATATCGAAATTTACATACGCTTTGCAGTAACTTTCAGTACAAAAAATATTAAGATGTCCAATCGCTCTTTCTCATTTTCATAAGTAGCACTCAATTTAACCCATTTTCAAACCGTTCAAAATCGACTTATCCTAAGGTAGCACATATACTTCGTAAATCAATCGGTGTACGTTGAACAATCTGCTTATAAAACAAAATAAGTTTGAATAGAAACGTATGCTTATTAAATAAAAACGTATTTGAAGATCTTGTTTGAAAATTTTCGAATGCTATGAAATCTCAGATTTTATGTTGATAGACATCTTAAATGGGATATTAAAAAAGATAAGACTTGTTCAAATGTAAACAGTAAAATAACAATTCAGCAAATAGCTATTTTATTATTGTTATTTATTGGCTTCTTTACATTATTGTTCTATTCGGGGAAATGGTCTCGTTAAAATCATTTGCATGAAGAGTAATACTATTAAGGCTCATAAGAACACCAACTTAAGAATTGCTTTCGGAAATGCAATGGCTAAGTGTTGTGATGAAATTGTCATAAATGTTTTAATAGTATTGATGGTGCAAAGGTGTATTCATAACAGTGCTACCAGAATTTTACAAATGTTTTTTTAGTTGTACATTTAGGACAAACATTGCAAAAAATAAGGAACCAATAATTATATCAACAAATAAGCTTACAAAAGCTTGTTTTTGTTTGAAATTGGATCAAGTTTGTCGATGATAATTTAGTACATTTGATGGTAAAGTAAGCATAAGAAGACAACCATCCTCATAAATGTAGAAAAGATTATGAAGATACTGAAGTCTGAAGATTGTTGTATTTGTCTGCTTCCGTGGCATTGACTTTTATTCTAAAAATGACGACGTGCTTTGCCATTTTTTTGTTCTATCAAGCAAAGCATTGCAAATAATACACCTAATGGTCTATCTGAAAAACACACTGAGATTTGAAATGTTTTATTTTTTTGTATCAATACTTTTATTACATATGCTTATATCAGCTTTTTCTACATGTAAAAAGTTTTTGTTTTTTTTGTCTTGAGAGGGGTAAAGAACAGAACGAAATTTCACAAAATGTGTGATACGTTTATTGTCATATTTACATGTTAATGGAAGGAGCCATATCAATTGTTAACACTTGTTGCAAATATGTATGTTCTAAAATTGTAGATATTGTATTACGTGAACATAATTGTAATTTCACACATTAAGTACACGATAGATTTTCTGATCACTTTAATTCTAACGACCATTTTCTTTTTTTCTAAGTCACATTTGTTTCGTTATTATAAGAATGCTTTGGGAAAAGAACCATTAAGTCATGTATTTGTTCATCAAATGTTATGCAAATATTTCGCAATTGAATTTCAAAAAACATCGAAAAAAAATAAGACACGACATAATATGACAATTCTTATCATGTAAAGTACGCAAGATATTTCACATAATAAAACGAATATGACAGATTTATATCAATATTGTCTACAGAAACAATATTAAATAGCTAGGTTTTCAACAAATTTCATCAATAAAAAAAGGCGATAGAAAAGATAAAATGACAAGGACAAATAACAATGACAAATGTTGTAATAGTGCTTTCTTAAATTTGAATTGTCATCACCACTCGTTCGAAATAATAAGGGAATTGTAACTGATTTAAATTCTTTGTCAAACATCAATGTAACATGCTTTAAAAGCGAAATGATATATACGGAAAGATTAAAATGTATGCATTTATTTATTTTAAGATCAGGACCTTATAGTGCTTTTAAAAATCTTACTTATAACCACTATTCATCCGAAGGAAATTGTAACCGACCTGATTTCTATGTACACCATCCATTTAAAAAAGAATGAATTTCTTTTAAAAGCAGACATTAAAGAAACATAACATAACAACAATTTTCACGGTCTATTTAACAATTTTATGACATTGTGTTTGTTAGACTGGTTGTGAGAGAGATTTCTTTTAATATTTTTTTGGTCCTTCTCGATAATATATTGCCAACGTCAGACCACGTTTTTACGTTAAAATTTCTTATAGATAAGTTAAGAGCCAAAAAGAAAAAACTTTTTTGTTCGTTCATTGATTTTTCTGCAGCTTTCGACAAAATTTGGAGGGTGGGTTTATGGAGTAAGTTGTTACAAACCGGTATCAATGGGAAACTCTTCCAGGTCATTTTTAACATGTATGCAGATATTAAGTCATGTGTCACATTAAATAATAATATTTCTCCGTTTTTTAAAAGCCAGTGTGGCGTCAGGCAAGGTGAAAATATGTCCCCGATCCTGTTTTCTATCTATCTTAACGATCTAGAATCAAATCTTGCTATAAACAACAACGGAATTTTAATTGAACGTCCAAATACTGATATTGACCTATATTTAAAATTGTTTATCCTGCTCTATGCAGACGACACTGTTATCATCAGCGAAAATGCAGATACATTTCAAAATTTATTAAACGATTTTCATAAATATTGTCAAACTTGGAAATTAACTATAAACATGAGTAAAACAAAAATAATCGTATTTGGAACTAACAAACCGGAAAGATTTAACTTTTTTCTTAATGGAGAACAAATTGAAATCGTTAAAGAATATAAATACCTAGGAGTTTTATTTTCATCTTCAGGAAACTTCCTTAGTGCTAGAAAATTAATTTCCAGTCAAGCAAACAAAGCAATGCATGTATTATATACAAAAATATTTAACCTTGATCTCCCTATAGATATTCAACTTAAATTATTCGATCAGACTATACTACCAATACTCACGTATAATTGCGAGGTCTGGGGTTTTGAGAATATTGACATTATTGAAAAAGTACATAACGACTTCCTCAGAAAAATTACGAAAAGTAAGAAAAGTACGCCCCTCTATATGCTTTACGGAGAACTAGGCAGATATCCTCTAGAAATTATAATTAAATCAAGAATAATTAAATTCTGGAGCAAATTAGTCTCCGGAAATCAAAATAAAATATCTAAAATATGTTACGATAATATGTTAAACTCTAATATTAATAACAAATGGTTGAATTTTGTCAAAGATATTCTTAACTCCACGGGGAACACCTTTTTTTGGATACACCAAAATACCAATAACCTTAAAAATGTTGATAAAATTATTAAACGTACTCTTATTGATCAGTTTTTACAGAAATGGGATAACCAGCTGACCAATTCGTCAAAAGGCACCAACTATAGAATTTATAAAACTGACGTAAAACTTGAACCATATCTAAAAATCTTACCAAGCCATTTGAGACTGACTTTATTTCATTTTAGAACTGGTAATCATAAACTACCTGTTGAAACGGGGCGATGGTACAACTCCCACGTCCAATATGAAAATAGAAAATGCGTTTTGTGCCCACTTAACGAAATCGGTGATGAATTCCACTATTTATTTAAATGTCCCTTTTTTAGACAAGCGAGAATAAAATTTATCCCGAAAACTTACTATAATAGACCGAACGTCCCGAAGTTCGCGGAACTGTTTTCCTCCGATTCACCAAACCTATTATTAAACATAACGCACATGTCGCTACAAATAATGAACCATTTTCGTAATTAAATAACAAAGGTTAACCTAAAAATATAACGCGTGTAAATATTGAACATAATTATTAACACTTATGTCTTGCTTACCTTTCGTTAATCCAAAGAGCCCGAATCAATATAATATTCATATGAACAATAAATCCATTTATTTTTGTTTCTTAACACTGACAAGAACGCGAGCACTTTTGACTTGTACTTCGATTCTCGGCCACACCGTTGCTTGGTTACGCCGAAAGATTTTCAGTCTTGGCCATGCCTTCTTTAGATAATCTATGAATGAAAAACCATGCTTCCCGCCGTGCGCCAAGCACATTGATATAGTAAAAGTTGTAATAATTATTTCTCAACGGTGTATTGATTTCAGTTTGTCCCGTTAGATTTGAATTTAACTATTCAATTTGTTTTTATATACGAAGATACTTTATTTATTTGAAAAAAAAAAAAAAAACCTTACTACTACAATTACACATTGTATCTTGTTAAATTGTTACATACGAAAACTTTACATATTGTATTTTGTTAAATTGTTTCATACGAAAACTACTGTCCCCACCTGTTCCATATATTACTTTCATTATAGCTATAGTCATTCTATGTTATTGGATATAGTTTGAAAAAATAATTAAAATGCCCACAATTAGAAAAAATCTTTTTGATCATGTTGTTGCATTTATGTGACCTGATTCTAAATAAAAGTATTTGTTGTTGTTGTTGTTGTTGTCAGGTTTGAACACAATTAAGCGACTACAAGGTTTCATAAGACTTATTTTCCATTGTCCTTCATATACTATTATGTTTCAGCTTTGAACTCCAATAAATATCACAAAAAATAAGACACAACATAATATGTCAATTCTTATCATGTAAAGTACGCAAGATATTTCACATAATAAAACGAATATGACAGATTTATATCAATATTGTCTACAGAAACAATATTAAATAGCTTCGTTTTCAACAAATTTCCATCAATAAACCAAAGCGATAGAATATCTATACTCAAATATTAAAACGGAAGCATTTATGTAATAAAAGGAAAGAAGCATTTCTGTCATATAAGGATTGACCGTGGTTAAAGTGTTGTTTTTAGAATTTGAATTTTAACCGCCAGCTCTTTATAAATAATGAATAAGTTATAATTGATTGGAAATCTAAAATGTCAACCGTTAATTTGTTTAGAAAGCAGACATGAAACAAAAACATGAAAACATTATAGTATTTGCTGTATTGTTAAGCATTGAATTTGATATTGTGTTTGTTAGACAGGTTGTGTGCTAGTTGTTTAAATAATTGTTGGTCCTTCATTGATTCCAAAACTTGAATACTGTTTTGATGGGTGCTATGTGACGTGAAACTTATTTTCATCTACCTCTCATAATCAGACTCATTTAGACTGAGTTTGCAATTAAAAATCTATGGGATATAATTAAAAAATACTGTTCAAAATGCTATCAAAAAAATTTCGGTGTTTTGTAATTAAATATATTAAATCAGTACTTAACTTTGATACGGTATTGACGATTCATTTTAGAAATTTCTTATTTCTGTTATTAATTATAGCATTTTGAAATTGAAATACAAATCGCTGAAATCTATAAAGCTTCTACTACAACATTTTGTTGATGTTTTTTTACTAAAATTCATATGCATGAAATCTTATGGTCGATTCAGATTATAAATTAAGAGTAAAATGTGATTTGCTCCATTTACATTATAAGAACAAACATATTATTGCGAAGTGAGACAAACAATGTTATCACATGTTACCGCTAGATATTGATTTAATATCGATGTATTAAAACCATAATGGCTTTCTTTTAATCATGCCACTGCTTTGACAACTGGCAGATGATATAAATAATAAAGAAGACAACAACAGGACACGTAAAAGATTCTCCTATCCAATTTCATATTAGATCAAATTATATAAATGGGACAATGAGTGACAACAAAAAACTGATATCATTTAAATCTTTCAAATCTTCACGAGTAGTTCAACAATGTTTTCTAATTTTCTCAAAACATGCAATTCTACACGTCGAATTATTTAACAATAATTGCTAATTTCCAGGAAATGAAATTTGTGGTCGGTCGGAGCCATTCGTTGACTACACATAACTACAGTTGTTGTTTTCAGTCATTGTTGTTGGTTTTCAAAATATTGACACTCTTCAATCTGAGGAAAATGAGCTGGAGACAGCTGATTGCATTTACCATCTTGTCATTAAATTCCCATTCAATGATATATTTTTTAAGATATAAAATCTTCTGATCGATCAAGGTCGTAAATCAATGTTCTCTGTTGTAACTTAGCATTTTGACTAACCACTTTTCAATTGATATATAATTAAGAAAAAAAAGAAGAAACGAAAAAGAAAACGAAATTATGCAAGGATCGCAGCAGACTACTCCGCCGCGTATGATTCATGAAGAATTTTACATCAATGCAAGTTAAGTCTCGAGTTGTTCTTAATAACTGGCGTAAATTGATCTTGACAGACACAGATGAAATTTGTTCTATGTTTTGTCAAATGTCCAATAACTTGTATTCTGATACTAATGGTAATGTTAAACAGAGATAAAATGTCTTCTGTACTAGAAAATCTATGAAAATGTATCATCCCTCGAAATTCCATGCTATTTTCCTTACATAATTCAAGTAATAGAAAGTGTTTTTTATGACAACGTAAATGAAAGGAATCTCTAATTGGTATAAATTGTCCGCAATAACGGTAGAAGTGTTCATTTGTTTTGTACTGGTCTTGAATAACATGCAGCTCTTGAATCCTTCGTTGCAATGGCCGGATTCTATTTCCTATTACAATATGGTGGTTGGCGATTGTGAGGGACAAGTTGATCTGGGCCTTAATCTGCAAGAAATTTATATTAAGTCTGTTTGAATTGATCAAATCAGGCTCCAAAATTGTGACCCCTTAATGAGCCACTTAAACATAGTTTGATAAATTTATAGATTTTAAAATTGAAACTTGTACAAAATTTCCCTCTATGAAACAGAAATGAAAAAGAAATCAGTCATACTACCTAAGGAAACAATTAATAAATGAAGGCCAAACAAAGTGACCCCATAAAAAGAGATGGTGAACAACTAAGCTTGTTACAAATCGATTTAGTTACAGATCCTTCATTTATTGATTGGTCTGTTAAATAGTTGACTTAAATGCATATTTCAAGAATGTCTACCTTCACTGGAGTCAGTGGCACATTTGCTTTAAGTATCTGCTTTCACCATAATAGCCTTCATTTATGTATCTATCTCTTGTTGTTTTCCGTGTCACTGGAAACAAAGTTATCAAAACTTAAAAAGCGACCATGATGACCAATTTGTCATTTTTGCAACCTGTAGAAATACCCCAAATAGAAAGTTTAAACTCAAGATATTTTGACGCATTGTACACAGAATGTTTCTATTTTTTTTAATATGCATTTGAAATGTAGTTTTACCCAAGGTAGTGGAGTGGGCTGAATCGTTCATTAATTTCTGGTGTAGGGCAAAAGATTGTTGGGCACAAATGACGAATTTTATGATAGATGTCTTCATTTGAACGAAATGTGACTATTTTCATTTTTAAAGGCTAACGCGAAAATGCTCATGATGTGGCCACTAAAATCCCATTCTCGCTTTAAATGCGTTAAGACGTTTTGTAAGGATTCGGAAAAATTGTAAAAGAAAATCATTGCAATAAAATCTTTATTATCATCTCATACACAATTAATGCCTGGTGCAAATGCTGCTAGATAATTCTGTGTAATAATCGAAAATAACTACCATAAACACGTTTTAAGTTTCTGGTTACAGCTTAAAGCAAAACAAAAAAATATTTCCTGGTGATCAACGGCTTCTTTGACGACATATTGACTATCATTGCATTAAGATAAAAAAAGTCAACACATAGTTTTATATAATTGCAACAAATAAAAACAAATTCCATCACTAAGCTTTTCATACAAAAAGCGCGGAATGAAAAGCATTTTAGATAGTGATGATTATATTGGCTGAAATAAAATAAAGTATTTATATGAGTATGAAAAGACTTAGAACAGCTAAACACATTAAGACAACATGTCCCTAGATTCATGCTAATTATCATGAACATTTTGAAAATGTATTTAAAAGTAAAATATGGTGAAGTGAACAAATAAAGTAATTTATCCATTGCAAACGGCACATACAGTTATAAAAAGAGGTAAAAGTATAAAAGAAAAAATATCCCTGAATGCATTAGTCATACCGCACATAACATGTATTTTTACTTTTCATAAACTTTTAGTACATTTCTTTTTCATGTTAGAATTTCTTGAAATATTTTGGATCCTCTGCAGGCATGCATTTTCAATATCATAGACAAGACTCAGACATACATCAGTGACACATCTATACTATCTTAAATATTGAGTAACAATCTGTGTGAAATATGAGATCTTTAGAAACAGAAAAGAAAAATTAAGTACAAAACAAGAAATAACTACATATATAAATCAGCATGTTTCACTTGGATTAACATAAAAGACATATAAAACATTTTAAAATGTAATCTAAGATAACAGTTGAGTTTTCATTTAACTTAATAAAATCTTTAAATTTTTGAGAAAAGCATAATGCCTAGTTCATTTTAAGTCAAGTGGGAAAACAGATATATATGGAGAGAAATATAATAAAGCATAAATTATTAAAATTTTCATTTGTTATAAATCTTTTTCTTCTTATCTTTAATGGAAGCAACTTTCATAACAAATCCTCATACACTGAAAAAAAGTCATAAAACAAATGCTAGAGCAGTCTCCTGCATTTGTTTTCATATTCTCTGAACTGGTTATTCAGAGCAAATTGCTATGTCAACGATCGATTAAAATTTAACAAACAAATATATAATTTTGACAGCTGACAACCTGTTTGTTTCATTTCAGTTGTTTTCTATTCTAAAGGGGATATAAAACTGTTAATGTACCTCTTAACATTGTTTATTTATATGAAAAGAGAAGTTTAACAACAGATGAACACATTTTCTTCTCAATTGCTTATTCTTTCAAGTTGTTTATTATTTTTTATTTTAATTCTTACACAAAAAAGTGCGTACAGGTATCAATTAGGTGAGAAGAAAAGATGCATTTACGGATGTTGCATTTATCATTATGCGCGACTCAGGACACCATGTAAAAAAGCTGACTTCAATGCTGGCCCAGTTAATTTCATAATGAAAACAAAACTGTCAAGTGTCATCGCACTCGCACTTGAAAAAAAAACATACAAGGAAACGTGGAATTACCAAATAAGACGTACATTGTATTTACTTTACGAGTACATGTAATTGTTTACTTAGCATCACTGAGAGCAAAACGTCAGGATAATGTTTCTATAGTTCAATATGGCTTTTAAGGACACATAAAAAAGTGATACTTAAAACATCGTCATGCAAAATGCAGTGATGTAGTTTTTTTCTACAGATTTCTGTTGTGTTCATGTGTAGCTCTTGTTAGTGGTACAGCTCATTCGTTTAGAGAACATACAGCTGGCGTTATAAGAGTACAGTTGATATCCTGTCAGATATTATGGAGAAATAATATTTGTGTCTTTCACAAGTATGAGACACAAGTGCATCTTTCTTTCAAACTGTGCAGGCAATAAGCATCTAACTACATACATATTGTAAAACAAAAAAGATAAACTGACTGACAAAGTGGCAATTAGATAATTTCTGTATGCTCTTTTAGATTAAGGGCATTTATTAATGAAATACCAGAAGTAGTTAATATGTTACTAAGTAGACAGAACATAAGTAAGTAAGTGAATATGTTAATTGTTTATTAAAGATGACATGTTAATTAACAACATAAGATTCAGTGAAGATAAAGTGTTTGCCTTTTTATGGCCTAATAAGATTTATACATCGACGTTTGTCCTAAATCCGACCTTGTCCTAGATTTGACACCATTTCTGTTCAACTCTCGTGAGTTGTTCGTTAAAAAGAAAACAACTGCATTATTTCAAACATTAAAGTAACTTTAATTTAACGTCAAGATATTTCCAATATCGAAATTCAAACGATAAAAAATTTCGTGTATCAAACTAGTATTGTAAAAAATACTAAAGGTAACGAATCATGGCCACCCGTGGGTATATACATTTGATAAAGTGAGATACAAAAGAAAATACAGCTGTTGCAGTTGCTGTATTGAAAATGATTCTTTGTAATATATATTAAACTTACCAAATCAGAATGATGAAACAGTTTAAGAAACACGTTAAAATTTTATGAACTAGTTGTTAAATTTCTTTGTGAGAATATGTTAAAGCAAGATTTTAGCGTGGATATGAAGAAGTGATTAATATCAGCTCTTTTTTAAATATAACGCTACATAGAGCTGCAGAACAAAAAAAAGATCTGTAAGAATTTTGTACAAAATTAGTTCTAAGTAGTTCGATCGAATGGAACAAGTGCTAACTTGAAAAGCTCACTTTACACAAAACAAAACTAAACTGCAGTACTTTGATTAGGTTATGAAAAATTCTGTTAATTTTCAAGATAAATAGTAATCAGTGGGTACTAGGGTGGCATTTATGTTTCTGGTTAATTACGAAATATGCAATATATCGTTCAATTACGTTGTTTTAAAGTATATATTATGTACTCACCTACTTAAACTACAGGTACGACATTTAAAGCCAAAAATTTGTATCAACACACTTGTTCAAACATACACTTGTTTACTACAATAATACAATCTATTGAACTGGACGTCATGTGGTTATTCTGCTACATTTTTTCAGATTGATGTACCTGTTAAATGTCTGTTAGGTTAGTTATTTAAGTAATAGAAAGAGCATCGAAAGATCGAAACACGAGGCTATCTGATTTGTACGAGGGGGCGTAGCCCCCGAGTATTAATCAGATTGCCGAGTGTTTTTATGTTCTTTCTCTTTTGTATCATAGTCAAACATAAAGACACGGTCCCTGTTGTCACAATATGAAACCCCAGAAAAAAGTTACCAATGAACGAGCATCTGAATATGATATTGCTATCGCTTTCCTGTTCTCTGCCGTCACAATAAGTAAACCCCAGCAAAAATGAGCCAATCAATGGGCATGCTCTGGAATGCGGGTAACTAATACCTGCATTCCAGTTAACGCACTGTGCATGAATATGTATACGATTTAACTCCGACAAATTTTCAACAGAAAGGTCCTAAGAAACTATGATACAAGGATTGCATATAAACTCAGATATGGTCAATTATTTTCAATACCCTCATTTTATGTTCTATTTAATTTTCTAAAATGAGGATTTTTCTTAATGTAAGATATTTAACCAACCCGTTGAACTTGATAAAATTGCTAGAAAAAGGAATAGAAAATATAGAAAGTTTTAAGTGTTCAAAATAAAGACTAAAATAAACGCCAGCGATGTATAGTTAGATCATAGTAAATTTAAAGAGCTCAAATTTTAGATTAAAATAAACGCTAGCGACGTATAGTTAGATCATTGGTTACTACAATAGACATTATTGGATCACTGAATAGCAATGGTAATTAGCGCACTACGAGATAGAACATGTAATGGAATATTTTTCCAGCATTCCAAATAAAAATGAAAAGATTGGTTTAGAGCCAATAAACTGACATTTTAGCAAAGCCTTACACACAAACATGCAGTCATTTCAAGACGTATCCGAGGATAGTGCACTTTCTTTTAACAAAGCCAACGAATGTGTCTCCCAGTCCTACTCAATTGTTTGAGTAATTAGCCTCTAAATGTAGGATAGTGACCCTCAATTCTATTTTTATCAATTTATTTCAATTATGATTATCTTTAATAGAGCGAAGTTTTGGAAAATTCTCTGAGTTACTTTTAATTTTCTTTCTTTGCCTTTGTAAACAGTTGCAGGCTGTAAGATCACCGACATCAATTAAAGAATTTGATACTCATCTTTTACAAAATTTATCTGTATAATTTCTTTAATGTGTTTGAAATAAAAACAATATTTGAACATTCAAATATTCAGATATAACACAGGCATTAAATTTAAACATGGATCTGTTTTTAGGAAATTGTAAAAAAAATCTTTCTGTACCAATTTGATTGAAATAGGTGCCATAGATTTTGCTAAAACATGATAACTATAGTTAATCGAATACTAGAATATCTAAGAGTATTTATGTGCATAGGAAAGATCTCTGAATGTTTCTGGAATAATTTGTCTGGAAAAATTTGGAATCACAAAATTATTGTGGGTAATAATCTCAAATTATAGTGTCGTGTAAGCATCCCAGATGGCGTCTATGATTGCCGATAAAATAATCTTATATTCTATAATGCTATTTTGGTATTTAATATTGCTATGAAATTTTTATTTGCATTTGTATTTATTGAAGTCTCTTTGAACAAGGAAGAAATATTTTTCTTGATATATATATATTAAAAAAAAAGAAGTAGAAGAAGAAACGCTCCAATCCCCAAATTTATTTTTACGAAATTTTAAGCGATTATTAAGATTTAAGTACATTTTAATTATCCTGTTTTTCGCAAATTTAATTAATAGAAGCATATCATTTCTTTGATCTACTTTTAAAGAACAGATATAATACTAAAACTACTCCTTTTTCCAATGTTTTATATCCTTTTACATCCCTGAAAAATTACTAATTTTTGTGATCTGAGGATAATGGAAAGAAGGCATAAAATATTATTCTTCGTTTTTGACTTCACCAAGGCTATTTTGTTTGCCTGATAAGTAAATGTCATTTTTGAATTTTAGAAAACTTGGGTCACGGTTAACATAAATGAGGTTTAACTTACATTTCTACCAGAAACTCATGACGACACATTTAGATCCAAGTCACCAAATTAATGGATCAAGATATATCCTCATGTTTTTGTAACACCCGAGGTTATCCAAAATCGTCTTCCTGTTTCGGCTCCATATGACGTAAACTGTGTTAGTGCGCCGTAAAAAATAGAATAAATCAATATATAAATTAAAATATTCCTTATTTCGACAAATACCTTACTGGCATATTATGGATACATGAAAGACAAAGCAATGTCACAGATTGATGTATAAAACGAAAACCCTTACTAACGACACAAGTTCAGCTCAAATTAATTATTTTCTGTTGACTTTCTTACTTTAGAATGACTTATGGGTGGATTTAAAATTTATACTTATTTAGTCACAGATTTTTTTCTTAAAATAGTATTAAGCTAACCACCACAAAAATCAAACAATCAAAACAACAACAACTGTTCAATTGGACTATTATTTGTTTGTATTTATAAGATACGCTGGCCAAATTTCTGGCACACGAAGATTGTCATGATGGAAATCTTTGGCAATCTTTTCCCATTTGATTTTCAAGGCAAACATATTTTACGTTTTGGTTTCAGGGTCAAGACAAGTAATGTCTCTTTATATGCCAGCATAGTTATTACTGTCCGCGTCTGTATAGAACTTGCACTCTCTTTTGTAAGCACAAATATAGGTATGTCTTGATTTCGTTTGTCAGTAACTATGTAAGATTTATCTTCTCATTTATCTTCCCTTTTGTTTTCCGCACGAAGTGTTACATGTCTTAGTAAAAACTAAAGCACTAGGTTAAAAAGAAGTTATTCTGCTCTTGTTTAGTAGCAAGATGTTTTTCATATTTTGCTGTTTTTCCACAGCTCTTCTTATACAGGAAACACGTATTTTTATATTTTATGTGTATAACTTTTGTTGTGTCTTCCTGTGGTTATCCTAAAACTGCATCAAAGGATAATTTTGGTTGTCGACAAAACATTAAAACAGGTTGCTATGAATGGTTTCATTATATGGACAAATGAAGCGACAGGGGATTTCGTATTTGATTTGTCATAGCTTTATGTGTGTATAGTAGCATCTTGAGAAATGTAGAATTAAACTGTTCTGTTCTACATTTCAATTACCGACTGGCTGTAACGTTGTTGTATGACTTTAAGCAATACTTGCTTGCTTACAAAGGTTTTCGTGATGAATGGTAATTTTGCTCTCTGATCATTATGAATATAGGAGGGGAAATCATATTCTACAGATTGCATTGGATGAATTTTATGAATGACATGTACTAATACTAAAGATAAATTATATTTCTATATTCCGGCATTAGTATATAAGTTAGTATATTTATCAAAAGTTGTAAGATATGGTTGTAAGTATTATGCGACTGAACCATATCTCTTGAAATAGCGTTTTTGTTCATTAAAAAGTATGTTATAACTGACACAGCTAACGATGAGGAATCGGCGGAAATCATTATCTGATATATTGACTTGCTTTATAATACCGTACAATACACATCTTTTTAGCTAATCAGGACTAGAACTGTATTGATAACTTTGATTCGTGTTTCTCACACGTTGTCATATTCATGAGAAATTTAAAGGCTACTTGGCAAAGCATAAACAATATTTTAGTTGCCTGAAAGTTATTCAAGGAGATTTTAAGCATCATTTCAAGTACCTATATTAACACGCATGTTTTTGTCATATATCTGATTCATTATTTTAGCGATTCATTGAAGATTGTAGATAGCTGTTCACAATTGCCTTCTCCTACATCATATATGATAAGGGTAATAACTCTAGTACCTACTCGTATATTTCATTATCTATCTCCCTACTGAAATTAGAATTGTTAATTTTTATTCTAATTCAGTTGTTTTCTTAAAAGATTACTTCAAACGTCAGAACGTTGAAAATGTATGACAAAGTGCATTAATTCCATAATTATATCTGGAGATATTTCTCTAGTAAAAGTTGTTATTTATATAAATATGTTGTCTTTATTATTAAAAGTTTTATCATAGTTAAAAACTTTTATATGTAGACATATCTGCATATGCGTTCATAAATTAATCCTAAAAAAAACAACAAAAAAAAAAAAAAAAAACAAAAAAAAAAAAAAAAAAAAAACAACAAAAAAACAAAATAACAGACAGATATAAATTTTAGTACATGTATACATATTAAAAATACATCACCCATCTATCAACACATTGTTTAAAGCAGACAGTGTACTAAATTGTTGACATCAATTCAGTAAATTATAAGTATGTCAAGATGTAATAAAGTATTTTAAATCACATATCAAAATTTGAGATAACAAGACTAACAATTGTAAAATCACTTAATCATTTGCTATATTCTCATATCGCAGCAGGGCAGGATATTATATAACATATTAAACAATATTTATGCATTAAATAATTTCTCACTCAAAGTACTAAAAATCAGGGTTTGGTAGTAAAGTTTGTTATTTCCTTACAAAAAGTTAAAATGCAAATAAGCTGAAAGTTATCAGCCAACAATTGAAGTTATATCTTTTCCTAAACAAAGTATCTCTAATGTCACAATGTATTCAACATTTTATGAGCAAATGCCTTTCTTATTCAATTTAATCCTTACAAAAGAGGCATAACATTTCACTAACAAGTATCTTTCAAATTCAGACCAATTTCAATACGTACTGGTGCATCCCCACATGATAATTTAACAAAAGTGGATCTGTATGGACAACAGCATGTAGTTTTTCAATAAATATTCAGATTTTTATTCTGTTTTCTACAATATGCGTGTTTTATTGTCTCCTCTTTTATTCACTCTTCCTTTAGAATTCAAAATATTTTCCACTTAAAAACATCCATACTAGCCTCAACTATTCTGTTAATAAATGCAGTCTTTGACATTGGAATTATAATGTTTAAACATTTCTTTAAAATTTAACGACCTAAACTTCTGTTTAAATCTAAAACATAAGCTCTTACATCTGTTTTGAGCCTATTGCTAATGATACAAAACATTTTATGATTGATTCTTTACAAGAATTTTGCGTAATCTAAACCAATAATTGCAATGTATGTGTCTTACTAATGTGGGCTTCCATACCATTTCACCAGATACTGTAGTAGATAGGGCAAACTAAATAAAAAGATGATCCTCTGTTGAATAGTCTGTACAATACGAAAATGACGGTGTGTCCCGACAGTCGCCCATAAGCAATTGCAATGTGAACAGGCCATGCCATTAAGTTATACTGACGAGTAAGCACCTCATATGGCATGAATTCCAAATCTAAGTTACATGTGTTGCACCTGCACTTCAATTAAAAAAATATATAATAAATTACAAGGACCTACATGTCAAAAACTACCCTCTCCCCCTTTTAAGCAACGTTAAATGTATATTTATATTTTTCTCTTAATTACATAAGGGAGTGACCATAATTTGCTGTACCGTTATAACCATTAGTTATACCTTATTACATAGGACAACGTTCAATACTTGTTATTTCTTTTAATATATCCACTGACATTTGAAAATAAAAAAAGAAAATAACGAACACACTATATTACACTATTTTTCTCATATATACTGAATTAATTATAAGTTTTTTTTACTGCTCAAAGAATGTTTTCAGCAGTCCATACAATCTCGATTGTAGCATTTAACGAACACATAACGTCATATTATATTATCTAACCTTTGATTGAAAGAACAAAAAAACACGTTTTTTTTCTCTTGCGTGAATTCTGGTTATATGTCTACGACATTGTTTTTCAACAAATATTTTATTGATATGGTTACCTATTTGATATTAAAATGTGAGAGTAAACAAGTTTGAACAAAAATATATAGGATTTCTTCGACAGTCAATGCATCTCTTAATGAAGCAAAAGCCTTGAATTACGTTTGCATTATGGCATACTACCAATCTTTCAATTCCTCGAATTAGAATTGCAAAAGTAATTCAATTACATGCAATGCTTTGTAGCACATTAATCAACTGTGCACTGCAATGATCCGAAATATGTCTGGCATTAATTCGGCTGCTTTAACAAAGGTATATGCGTATGCAATTAAGTGTATTGTTGCCCTCTAGGAAAACATCATAATCAGTAAAAATAATTGCATGTTTTATGTCAGTGGAATTGTTCATTCTATTGAACATTTGACTGTGTTTTAAAGGGAAAAGTTTGTGTGATTTATTGCAAATATTTGCATGAATTTCGTTTGACTGTTATGTGTATTTCTTGGACAATTGCTGTATTGTACTGAAATATGTGCTAGTTTATTATGTTCAACATTTGTGTGTTTCGGAGAAAAGTTTGTTTAAGCATTCTTTTGAAACATTTGTTTATTTTACTACGTTAATTAATACGTTTGATTTTGTAATCTATGGCACGTTTGATTTTGTAATCTATTTTTGATTTTAAATTGCCCCCGATCATTTGCTCTCTATATCTTTAATGTATTAAGCGAATTTTGCTAAACGCGACCAGCGACCGCTAATTAGTCACCTAATTGAGATCAATCTTTTCATTAAACGACCACATTTACCGTCAAGTAATTGTGTTGTTAGAGAACGCCGCCTCGTAAAGTCACAAGTATCAAAAATCAAACACAACAAATAAACGTGTGAAAACTCTGTTTCCCAAACCGTTTTAGCGTATGCAAATGAAGTTAAGTATATGCGTGACGTGTATTATCCAATAATATCGAAAAAACAATGCAACGCTCCGCCCCTTCTGAGATGGTGTAAACGCTTCGCTTGTTGACATTTAGACTGCATTGAATTGACCTTGAACTTGATCAGCAATTAAATTAATTGTAACAATAAGATGTAGTTGTTTATTTCTAATGAAAAAATGCACAAGAGAAAGCATCTTCACTAATAGGGTTTTCGTGTTGGAGTAAAGGAAAAACAACGGAGAAGTTAAAAAATTCTCAAAAAAATGTCAAACATGTACGTAATGGATCAAAACTGTTTTGTCAATAAATATCAGAAAGTTATTTTTTACATTAGCATCCATTTAGATTATCGGAGCGTACTAATTATTCAACATTTATATAAAAATGAAGTTGAAAAACATTCCCACCGCATAAGAAAGATGTCATCTATAAATTTTGACTTTTATATCATGCTTTGTCTTAAGAGACCGTTTCATTAAGCGACCGTTTTGGATGTTTCCCTTGCGCGGTCGCTTAATACAAGTTTGACTGTATATTAAACATTTGATTGGATAATCTGTGAAACGTTTGAATTTGTATTCTATGGTAACTTTTATTATTATGTAATCTATGACACGATTTATTATGTAATGTAATGTACGTTTGATTATGTAATCTATTGCACGTTTGAAAATGTAATCCATGGCACTTTAGTTTATGTAATCTATATAACTGTGTATGTAATTGATACATTTTTTTATAATTCGTTGCGCATTTAATTGTGTACTTCAAGGACATCTTCATTGTGTACGCTCGGATGATACTCGGATGCCCGCTCCTGTCTGATATAATGCACGGAGGGACACCACAAGAAAAGCTAGAAATTCGCCATATGATCTGGACAGTATTGGTGCCACTTAAATTCTAACCAAAAACAAAACTTCCTGCATTATTAAGGGTCTTGTTTTACTACCAAGCACTGAGATAAGTTGAGCGCGCTTACCTTTGGCTCTTGTTCTTCACCTGTTCTGTCACGTGACATGACATATTTGTTTTAATAAACACTCGAAGACCTTAGTCAAACGTGTATATCACAAATATGATATTTATGATGTACGTCTTAATCGTGTGCTGTTTTCAATCGAATCTATCGCACAAATCACAAGTTTGATTTGTAACTCAATTTACATATTTGATCTGATATATACGGCTCATTGCGGCGAGAGTTTATACGGCTTAACTTGATTGAATCGTCATAACAGTCTGATAGTCTTATGTTGGAACACAATCAATCAAATTCTTTTTATATTTTCTATGATTTAAAGTGAAACTATGCTCAATATTTCATTGTAAAGTTGAGCTGAAATGACTGTATATTTCAAAAGATTGACCGTTATGACTGACTGATATGGTGACTGATATTGAAAAAACGTTTAGGATAAAATATACATATGTCCTTAAATATAAAATGATTGCCCAACTCTTTTTATAAATTGAACGTTTCAGGTAATTCTCCATGAATATTTATAGAAAATTATATAAGGCCACGGGAGTTATTTATCGTATATGCGGGGTAAATTATAAAATTGAAAGAAATTAAAGAAAAATTATTTTGACTTTCAACTGTTCACTTTGTACCTTTGGGTGGACATATGTTACTTTAACATCTAACAATCTACATAAAGCAAAAAAAGGTTAAAGCTATTTAATGCATAATAATGACAAATAAAAAGTTCTTCAAAAATCAATCAGTTGAATCAATGGTTAATGATATATCCGGAAATTGATCGAATCATAAACGACTTCTGATATCAATCCATTTCTAAGAAGATTACGTTGTAATTCCGCGGTTTCCGCGAATTGTTTTCTAAAAACCATACTTATTTTGTCTGGCAACAGTCAATACCACTTAGAGGGGAACAAAGGTATTCATTTATTTTCACTTATTTCCTAAATACCTTTAAAGTACAAAAGCCTGAGCTCTGTGGTTCAAAACCGGTGAACAATTTAAACAGAGGCAATTTCCGACCGACCTACTTACCGTTCCAATAACAAGCGTAGGGATAATACTGAAAAAAAAATCATAAAAAACAATACATTTCAGTCTATCAATTGTCATAGTTATCAATGGAAGTGACAATGAAAAAGAATATGAGCCGCGTCACGACAAAACCAACATAATGGGTTTGCGACCAGCATGGATCCAGACCAGCCTGCGCTGTTGTTTTTTTCTACAGATTTCTGTTGTGTTCATGTGTAGCTCTTGTTAGTGATACAGCTCGTTCGTTTAGAAAAACATACAACTGGGGTTACAAGAGTACAGTTGATATCCTGTCAGATATTATGGAGATATAATATTTGTGTCTTTCACAAGTATGAGACACAAGTGCATCTTTCTTTGAAACTGTGCAGGCAATAAGCATCTAACTACATACATATTGTAAAACAAAAAAGATAAACTGACTGACAAAGTGGCAATTAGATAATTTCTGTATGCTCTTTTAGATTAAGGGCATTTATTAATGAAATACCAGAAGTAGTTTATATGTTACTAAGTAGACAGGACATAAGTATGTAAGTGAATATGTTAATTGTTTATTAAAGATGACATGTTAATTAACAACATAAGGTTCAGTAAAGATAAAGTGTTTGCCTCTTTGTGGCCTAATTAGATACATACATCGACGTTTGTCCTAAATTCGACCTTGTCCTAAATTTGACACCATTTCTGTTCAACTCTCGTGAGTTATTCCTTAGAAAAGAAAACAACTGCATTATTTCAAACATTAAAGTAACTTGAATGCATCGTCAAAATATGTCCAATATCGAAATTCAAACGATTACAAAATTTCGTGTATCAAACAAGTATTGTAAAAAATACTAAAGGTAACGAATCATGGCCACCAGTGAGTAGTTACATTTTTATAGTGAGATACAAAAGGGAATACGGCTGTTGCAGTTGCTGGATTGAAGATGATTCTGTGTATTATATACTTTATATACCCAAACAAAATTATGTAACCGTTATAGAAATACGTTTACATTTTTATGAACTAATTGTTAAATTTCTTTGTGATGTACAAAATTAGTTCTAAGAAGGAAGTTGCATCATAAGGAACGAGTGTTTACTTGAAAATGTAGCTTTATATATTTCTAGAAAACAGAACTAACCTGCAGTACTTTGATTAGGTTGTGAAAACTTCTGTTAATTTTCAAGATAAATAGTAATCAGTTGGATCAAGAGTGGCATTTATGTTTCTGGTTAATTACGAAACATGCAATATATCGTTCAATTACATTATTTTAAACTTTAAAGTATATATCATGTACTCTACTTAACAGTACAGCTACGATCTTTAAAGCCCAAAAAAGGTTATTCTGCTACATTTTTTCAGATTGATGTAGCTGTTAAATGTCTGTTAGGTTAGTTATTTTAGGATTGCATATAAACTCAGATATGGTCATTTATTTTCAATACTCTCATCTTATTATGATTTTTTAATTACCAACCCGTCGAACTTGATAAAAGAGCTAGGAAAAGGAATACAATATAGCAAGTTTCAAGTGCTCAAAATTAAGACTAAAATAAACGCCAGAGACATCTAGTTAGATCATCGGTAAGTATAATAGACATTATTGGATCACTGAATAGCAACGGTAATTAGCGCACTACGAGGTAGAACATGTAATGGAATATTTTTCCAGCATTCCAAATAAAAATGAAAAGATTGGTTTAGAGCCAATAAACTGACATTTTAGCAAAGCCTTACACACAAACATGCAGTCATTTCAAGACGTTTCCGAGGATAGTGCACTTTTTTTAAACAAAGCCAACGAATGTGTCTCCCAGTTCTACTCAATTGTTTTAGTAATAAACCTCTGAATGTAGGATAGTGACCCTCAATTCTATTTTTATCAATTTATTTCAATTATGATTATCTTTAATGGAGCAAGGTTTTGGAAAATTCTCTGATCCAGTTTTAATTTTCTTCCTTTGTAAACAGTTGCAGGCTGTAAGATCACCGACATCAATTAAGGAATTTGATACTCATCTGTTAACAAATTTATCTGTATAATTTCTTCTATATGTGCAAAATAAAAACAAAATTTGAACATATTCAGATATTCAGATATAACACAGGCATCAAATTTAAACATGGATCTTTTTTTTTAGAAATTGAAAAAAAAAATCTTTCTGTACCCATTTGATTGAAATAGGTGCCATAGATTTTGCTAAAACATGTTAAGTATAGTTAATCGAATACTAGAATATCTAAGAGTATTTATGTGCATAGGAAAGATCTCTGAATGTTTCTGGAATAATTTGTCTGGAAAAATTTGGAATCACAAAATTATTGTAGGTAATAATCTCAAATTATAGTGTCGTGTAAGCATCCCAGATGGCGTCTATGATTGCCGATAAAATAATCTTATATTCTATAATGCTATTTTGGTATTTAATATTGCTCAGAAAATTTTATTTGCATTTGTATTTATTGAAGTCTCTTTGAACAAGGAACAAACATTTTTCTTGATTATTAATAGAAACATATAATTTCTTTGATCTACTTTCAAAGTACAGATATAATACTAAAACTACTCCTTTTTCCAATATTTTATATCCTTTTACATCCCTGAAAAATTACTAATTTTTGTGATCTGAGGATAATGGAAAGAAGGTATAAAATACTGTTCTTCGTTTTCATCGAGGCTATTTTTGTTGTCTGATAAGTAAATGCCATTTTTGAATTTTAGGAAACTTGGGTCACGGTTAACCTAAATCAGACTCAACTTACATTTCTACGAAAAATTCATGACGACATATTTAGATCTAAGTCACAAAATTAACAAAATCAAGCTATATTCTTATTTTTTTTGTAACACCCGGGGTTATCCAAAAACCATCTTTCTGTTTAAGCTCCATATGACATAAACAAAGTTAGTGCGCTGTAAAAAATAAAATAAATAAATATACAAATAAAAAATATTCCTTATTTCGACAAAGACCTTATTGACAAATTATGGATACATGGAAGACAAAGTTAAGCAATGTCCCAGATTGATGTATACAAAGAAAACCCTTACCAACGATAGCTTCACTTGAACACAACTTCAGCTCAAATTGATTTTTTCTGCTCACTTTCTTAGTTCAGAATGACTTATGAGTGGATTTAAAATATATAAATATATAATTTTGTAGTTACAGATTATTTCACAAAGTAGTATCAAGCTATCAACCAAAAAAATCAAACAATCAAAACAACAACAAAAGTTCAATTCGACTATCATTTGTTTGTATTTATATGATACGCTGGCCAAATTGCTGGCACTTGAAGATTGTCATGATGGAAATCTTTGGCAATCTTTTCCCATTTGATTTTCAAGGCAAACATATTTTACGTTTTGGTTTCAGGGTCAAGACAAGTACTGTCTCTTTATATGCCAGCATAGTTATTACTGTCCGCGTCTGTTTAGAACTTGCGCTCACTTTTGTAACCACAAATATAGGTACTAGTATGTCTTGATTTCGCTTGTCAGTAACCATGTAAGATTTATCTTCTCATTTATCTTCTCTTTTGTTTTCCGAACGAAGTGTTACATGTCTTAGTTAAAACTAAATCACTAGGTTAAAAAGAAGTTATTCTGCTCTTGTATTGTACCAAGATGTTTCTCATATTTTGCTGTTTTTCCACAGCTTTTCTATAGGAAACTGATACACGTATTTTCATATTTCTGACATATTCATTTTGTGTATAACTTTTGTTGTGTCTTCCTGTAGTTATCCTAAAACTGCATCAAGGGATAATTTTGGATGTCGACCAAGGATAAAATCCATTGTTGTTATAAATTGTTTCATTATATACGTGGACGAATGAAGGGTCATGCGATTTCGTATTTGATTTGTCATAGCTTTAAGTGTCTGTAGCATCTTGAGTAACGTAGAATTAAACCGTTCTACATTTCCATTACTGATCGGTTGATACGTTGTGGTATATCTTTAAGCAATACTTGCTAACTGATATAGATCTTTGATGAATGGCAATAAAACTTTGCTCCCTGATCATAATGAATTATAGAGGGAAACTCGTATTGAACAATGGTCGTATAAAACATTTGCAGTTATTTTTGGTGTTTATATTTTAAATAAATAAACAAATAAAGTACTTAGATGAAATTTATAAATGGCCTGTACTTGTATGAGATAAATTATATCCTTATATACACGTTTATGGAAATGTTCAAAAGAAAAAAAATAATAAAAGAAAAAATAAATGAATAAATAAATAAATGAATGAATGAATGAATGATTGATTGAATGAATGAATGAATGAATGAATGAATGAATGAATGAATAAATAAATAAAATCAATATATTTCTATAGTATAATGCTTTTTTACTGGATCATAATGTCTTGAAATAGCGTTTTTCTTCATTAAAAGTACATTGTGTTTGTCACAACTGACACAGCTAACGATGAGGAATCGGCGGAAATCATTATCTGATATATTGACTTGCTTTATAATACCGTACAATACGCATCTTATTAGCTAATCAGGACTAGAACTGTATTGATAAGTTTGATTCGTGTTTCTCACACGTTGTCATATTCATGAGAAATTTCAAGGCTACTTGGCAAAAGCATAAACACTATTTTAGTTGCCTGAAAGTTATTCAAGGAGATTTTAAGCATCATTTCAAGTACTTATATTAACACGCATGTTTTTGTCTTATATCTGATTCATTATTTTAGCAATTCATTGAAGATTGTAGATAGCTGTTCACAATTGCCTTCTCCTACATCATATATGATAAGGGTAATAACTTTAGTACCTACTCGTATATTTCATTATCTATCTCCCTACTGAAATTAGAATTGTTAATTTTTATTCTAATTCACTTGTTTTCTTAAAAGATTACTTCAGACGTCAGAAAGCTGATCCTTATTATTATTCATATAATGTATGACAAAGTGCATTGCGTCATACATATGCATCTCGAGATATTTCATCACTTTGATTTCTGTGTAAAAGTTGTTATTCATAACTATGTTGTCTATTATTGAAACTTCAAACTTTAAACTGTACGGTTTGATTGAGTCTGTTTCTAGACTGTACAGGAAAATGCAGACTATTAGCCATACCCACTAGCACAGGCTTAAAAAGAATTCAGTATTGTTTATAAAAAATTGTAAATGTTAAATTAAAAAATATCTTCAAATATATTTACAAATTAATTATACAGAAATCTGAAAATAGTATTTCAGGTATACATTAATTAAACAATCATTATCAAACATATCAATAAATCAAACATTTGTTAGTTCTTCTTCTACCCAACAAGTTATCTCTAATGTCACAATGTAATTGCACATGTTTTATTTTATCTTCTGGATCAATATAATCCTTACATAGGATGCACCCTTCACTTACATGTATCATTAATGCCCAGACAAATTTCAATACGAACTGGTGCGACTTCACACCGTAATATAGCTTAAGCGGACCAATGTGGATAAAAGCATGTAGTTTTACAATAAATATTCAGGTACTTATTCTGTTTTCTACAATATGCCTATTTTATTGTCTCCTCTTTTATTCACTCTTCCTTTAGAATTTAACATATTTTCCACTTACAAACATCCATACTAGCCTATTCTGTTTATAAATGCAGTCTTTGACATTGGAATTATAATGTTTAAACATTTCTTTAACATTTAACGACCTAAACTTCTGTTAAAATCTAAAACACAAGCTCTTACATCTGTTTTCAGCCTGTTAAACATTTTATGATTGATTCTGTTAACAAGAATTATGCGTAATCTAAACCAATAATTGCACAAATTGCACTCTAAGTGTCTTATTAATGTGGGCTTCCATACCATTTCACCAGATACTGCAGTAGATAGGGCAAACTAAATAAGAAGATGACCCCCTGTTGAATAGTCTGTACATGAAAATGACGGAGTGCCCCTGACTGTCGCCAATAAGCAATTGCAATGTGAACAGGCCACGCCATTAAGTTATACTGACGAGTAAGCACCTCATATGGCATAATTTCCAAATCTAAGTTACATGTGTTGCACTTGCACTTCAATTAAAAAATTACATCATAAATGACAAGGATGATAACTCATACCCCTATATGTCAAGAATAACCCTCTCCCCTTTTAACCTAAGAAATTTGTACATTTACTGTATTTTTATATTTTCCTCTGTCTTTCTTATTACATAAGGGACTGACCATAATTTGTTGTACCGTTACAACCAATAATTGTACCTAATTACATAGGACAAAGTTGATTACTTGTTGCTTCTTTTAATAATATCCACTGACATGTGAAAATAATACATTGTCCCCAATCTATTTCTTTAACGTGTGTAACCGCCACATGCCCGGACGATAGTCTAAACCCTTCTCCTTATACTACCAGTTAGGCATCGGTAAATTTTGCCATTCTTGGTGCAGAGCTTGTTCCAGTTGTTGCAGGTTGACTACAGGTGGTTTGTACCATTGCGCAAATAAAATTTAAAATTTCAGTTGTCGTCATGTCAAAATTGAGGCAAAATGCCGGGTTTGAGGAGAAGGGTTGAGGCTATCATTCGGGCACGTGGCGGTTACACATGTTATTAAAGATTTGTCAACATAATGTCATTTTAGGTTACGTTATCGCCAACATTTACCAAAAATATTCACCAATAACTGTTTTGTAAACGCTCCAAGACCATACTTATAAACACTTACATTTTTTGGTAAAAACAACCACACACACATATGCTTATACTTCAATAATGTGGTTAAGAATAAACTAAACTCATAAATTTACAGGTTTATGATTCCTAAATTAGTATCGCTTCTTATCAAATTACTATTTCCTAGCTCAATTAAGTCGTGATCTCATTCTCATGACAGGGCTTTCAATCACACCAATTTTGAATTTCGGGATGTTCTTAATTATTTCGTGGTGTATAAATTCAATACATACTTTTAAGCACAAACGAAAAGAAAAACAATACGAACACACTATATCACACTATTTTTTCTCATATATAATGAATAACATTACTCATAAAGTTGCATAACTGTAAGTTTTTTTACTGCTCAAAGAATATTTTCAGCAGTCGAAACAAATCTCGATTGTAGCATTTAACGAACACTTAACGTCAAAGAATATTACCTAACCTTTGATTGAAAGAAGAAAAAAAACACAGAATATAACTTCGCAGTTATTATCTTTTTATGGATTTATTAAGATCTTATGGATTTATTCTCTTGCGTGAATTCTGGTTATATGTCTACGACATTGTTTTTCAACAAATATTTTATTGATATGGTTACCTATTTGAAATTAAATTGTGAGAGTAAACAAGTTTGAATAAATATAAATAGGATTTCTTCGACAGTCAATGCATCTCTTAATGAAGCAAAAGCCTTGAATTACGTTTGCATTATGGCATACTACCAATCTTTCAATTCCTCGAATTAGAATTGCAAAAGTAATTCAATTACATGCAATGCTTTGTAGCACATTAATCAACTGTGCATTGCAATGATCCAAAATATGTCTGGCATTAATTCGGCTGCTTTAACAAAGGTATATGCGTATGCAATTAAGTGTATTGTTGCCCTCTAGGAAAACATCATAATCAGTAAAAATAATTGCATGTTTTATGTCAGTGGAATTGTTCATTCTATTGAACATTTGACTGTGTTTTAAAGGGAAAAGTTTGTGTGGTTTATTGCAAATATTTGCATGATTTTTCGTTTGACTGTTATGTGTATTTCTTGGACAATTGCTGTTTTGTACTGAAATATGTGCTAGTTTATTATGTTCAACATTTGTGTGTTTCGGAGAAAAGTTTGTTTAAGCATTCTTTTGAAACATTTGTTTATTTTACTACGTTAATTAATACGTTTGATTTTGTAATCTATGGCACGTTTGATTTTGTAATCTATTTTTGATTTTGTAATCTAAATAATATATTAAACATTTGATTGGATAATCTGTGGAACGTTTGATTTTGTATTCTATGGAATCTTTTTATTATGTAATGTATGGCACGATTTATTATGTAATGTAATGTACGTTTGATTATGTAATCTTTTGCTTGTTTGAAAGTGTAATCTATGGCACTTTCGTTTATGTAATCTATAAAACTGTGTATGTAATTGATACATCTTTTTTATAATTCATTGCGCATTTAATTGTGTACTTCAAGGACATCTTCATTTTGTATGTCAGAGACACTCGGATGCCAGCTCATGCCTGAAATAACGCACGGAGGGACACCTGAGGCCTTCCCCCCACAAGTTAAGCTAGAAATTCGCCATATGATCTGTACAATATTGGTGCCTCTTAAATTCTAATCAAAAACAAAACTTCTTGCATTATTAAGGGTCTTGTTTTACTATCAAGCACTGAGATAAGTAGAGCGCGCTGACCTTTGGCTCTTGTTCTTTACCTGTTCTGTCATGTGACATGACATATTTGTTTTTAATAAACACTCGAAAACCTTAGTGAAACGTGTATATCACAAATATGATATGTATGATGTACGTCTTAAGCGTGTGCTGTTTTCAATCGGATCTATCGCACAAATCACAAGTTTGATTTGTAACTCAATTTACATATTTGATCTGATATATACGGCTCATTGCGGCGAGAGTTTATACGGCTTAACTTGATTGAATCGTCATACCAGTCTGACAGTCTTATGTGGGAACACAATCAATCAAATTCTTTTTATATTTTCTATGATTTAAAGTGAAATTATGCTCAATATTTCATTGTCAAGTTGAGCTGAAATGACTGTATATTTCAAAAGATTGACTGTTATAATGGTGACTGATATTGAAAAACGTTTAGGATAAAATATACATATGTCCTAAAATATAAAATGATTGCCCCACTCTTTTTATAAATTGAACGTTTCAGGTAATTCCCCATGAATATTTATAGAAAATTACCTTGGGCCACGGGAGTAATTTATCGTATATGCGGGGTAAATTATAAAATTAAAATAAATTAAAGAAAAAAATATTTTGACTTTCAACTGTTCACTTTGTACCTTTGGATGGACATAATGTTACTTTAACATCTAACAATCTACATAAAGCAAAAAAGGTTAAAGATATTTTATGCATAATAATGGCAAATAAAATGTTTCTTCAAAAATCAATCAATTGAATAATGGTTAATGATATGTCCGGAAATTGATCGAATCATAAACGACTTCTGATATCAATCCATTTCTAAGAAGATTACGTTGTAATCCCGCGGTTTTCCGCGAATTGTTTTCTCAAAACCATACTTATTTTGTCTGGCAACGGTCAATACCACTTAGGGGGGAACAAAGGTATTCATTTATTCACTTATTTCCTAAATTATTTTAATGTACAAAAGCCTGAGCTTTGTGATTCAAAACCGGTGAACAATTTAAACAGAGGCAATTTCCGACCGACCTACTTACCGTTCCAATAACAAGTGTAGGAATAATACTGAAAAAAATAATTCATAAAGAAACCAAATACATTTCAGTCAACCAATTGTCACTGTATTCAACAGAATTGACATGTGTTGCAATGAAAAAGAATATATAGTTTGATATGTAATGATATATAATGGTTATTGGAAGCAAAAGTGGTTTCCAGTGAAAACATTTTACCAGCGTCAGAGTACTTGTATTTCGAAACGAGGCTTTCTGCTATCGAAACATCTTATTTGGCTATAAACATGTATTTTTTCATTATATTAATAACTCATAACCCTTTAAGGGTATAAAAAATATATAAAATGAAATATTTTTTACAAAGTTTAAAAATCATAGAATTATGTTGTTTCCATGATAATAATATTGTCGATTCTTGTAAGATTTGTAATACTTGTATGGTATGTTCTGTTATTCAACACTCATGAAAGTATGGAAATTACTTTTGGTTTTTAGAAAACAGCAGTTATAGTGATTTAGTTGTTTTTGTATGGAAGTCAAACTACCACTTTGTATTGCTACGTTTAATGTCAATTTATTGACATTCAGGATTATTTAATTAGAGTGTTAAGCATCTATATAATATGCTTTAATCTATTGAAATGTTTGAGATGAAAAAATATATTCATTTGTATTGAATGTATTGTTTGCGCATTCCGTCACATTATTGCAGTCACGGGGTACGTCCTATTTAAATTTGATAGGAGTCAACCCGTTTCTGCACTAAGGTGACTGTTTGTATTTTAAGATGTAAGAATGAAAGAAGTGGTTTTAAAATTCACACACATTTAGGCTTAGAAACCATGTTTTATTTTGTATTAGCAAAATGACAACTAAGAATTTAAAAAAATGAACATTGCAACTGGAGAAATGTGATGATAACAATAATATTACCAATAATTACTCTTTTTTGTATACAACTGTTTTTTGATGTAGCAAATAAGAAAAAAGAACAAGGAATATGCTTTTCTACTATACATGGATATAATTATGAATTTAAGGGATGCAGTAAGTTACACGTTATGGCATACAATTGCTTACAATCTACATATTTAATTAGAATAAAAAAGATCAAAAACCAACAGAATTTATCTACAGATTCAAAATATTGTAAAATTACTATATTCCCTATTTAATATAATAGCACATTATAAATCTCAAAACATTACTTGTTTACATTTATTGTTGTAGGTGTTAGATGAGAAACGAACTAAGGTACCTGATCTGTTTTATACTAAATCATTTGCATGCAGGTTACTATCGTAAGCAAAGTGCTAATTAGCTTATGGCGTTGTTCCATAAAACATCTTCTTTGCGTTAACAAAATTAGTGTTTTTTCTTAAGATTCTTAATAGGATTAAAAGCAGATAATATGTGTGGGGACTTCGTATACCTTTGAATTTCGAAGCACCTTGTCAGGGACTTCCTCCTGCTAATTAAAACATTAATTTATTTTATATTCAATATCAATATAAGATTTGGACTCATTGGGCTAAAATAAAAAACAACAAATAAAACTGAATAATACTTATGTAAACAAAACAATATAACAACATGTCGGTTTAACATGTCACTTCAATGTTGTTATATTTTTCTAGTTCTTTAGTATTATTTACTGCAGCACATTATGTATTAGAAATTCAGTACCTCTTGAGTCGGTGCTAATGGGGGAGGGATGTTTCACTTTTTTATGATCCCTCATGAACAGACTCAGTCAAACTGAGTCTGCATTTTTTATGTTATTTTGTTGTTTTTAATGCTTCTGTGGGATCACCCTTTTCCCAAGATTTTTAATTTAACATTATACATATATTTGATAATATGTTAGCAACGTAAGAAAAACCTAAATATTGAAAATACTTTTTACAACGCTCTATCGAATTCTCTTTTATATTATAAATATTTCCTCAAATATATAGTCTTTTTCCAGTCACGTTTATTGGCGAATACTGAAAACAAAACTTTACAACACTTCACTTCCAAAGCAAATTATATCCCCGATCAAGTGTTTGGGTGAACTCCAGAATCACAAATTGAAGCTTTGTGTAAAATCATTGACTGCCAGGATGATAAATGACTTCTTATAAAGCCTGCTATTTACGTCGTTGGGGGTGTTTGGAAGAGCATATGTTTAGCTTTATATTTGCCTGTATGCAAGATTTTATATTGAAATATACAACATTTTATTAACACATATTTAATTTCACATTCGGTAGCTACATAACAGTCATAAAATAAAAAATGCAGAGTAGTATTAGTTAACACATTTAAAATTATCATTGCTTAGGTTAACTGTCAAGACTGGTCGATGGGGTCGCCAAAATATTATTCCACATGAAAATAGAATATGCCTTAGCTATCATAAGCTAGAAGATGAATTTCACTTTTATTTGAATGTCTAAAATTTTCGGAATTAAAGACACAATATATAAGAAAATACTTTTATAGGCGCGAGAGATGTTAAATTATTTTTGCAATTATTTAATAGTGAAATCAAAAATGATATTTGAAATTTTGCAACTTATGTATATATAGGCTTTGAAAAAAGAAAACACATAAAAGTAGACATTTTGTCAGCAACAAAAACATTTTCATCTGCAAGAACATTATGTTTGCACATCTGTATAGTCTCTCCCAAAATGATCATTTTGTGTCAATACAAAAATTAAAAAGTCTAAGTGTTATTATTATTATGCCTATTTATTAAAAGAAAATGATTTGTGCATAATACATGTATATTCAATATTGTGATTTAATTGATCGCATGTTTTTATGTATCGCTCATGGATCATATGTCATTTATTGCATAATATAGCTTCTATGTCACGCATAGAATGTGTAACACGAATTACAATTAAATTGAATTTATGTATCACATGTGTAAAAACAAATCCACCAAAAATAGCTACAAATGTATGAAATGCATATGGTACTTTATACTGATGAAAATATTCTACTGGGGGAATAAATACTCAAAAAAAAAAAAACAATCATCGAAAAGATGACATTTTCATCATTTGAGAATTATGATTTCCGTTCGTCTGTCTGTTGATAAACGTCCAGTATCGTGTAAGGATTAGTATATTTTTTGATTTTATAAAGATTCATTCCTTTCTTTACGTGACTGAACTTTTATTTAAATGTCAACATAATATAGCTCACATATATCGTTTTAACTATGGTTATTTGCTGAATACATTAAAGCTTTTAATTGTACTAACAAGAAAAGAGCTTGTTTGGTTTTGCAATTCTTTTATCATGGTATGAATTGAATATTATATATTTTTTTAACGTTTACACATTGGCCATCTTTTGCTTCTTAATTGGTACAGTTATAGTGATTGAATAATATTTTGTATGGAAGTCAAATTACCAATGTCTTAACATTTTGCTACCTTTACCACAAATTATTATTCAGGAGATAAACATCTTACATATACTGAATCAAATATTACAACATTAAAAACCTCATGCTTTGCCCTTTCTACAAAAAAAATATTTGTTCATGCGGCATAATGTGCCTTGTAACACCGCACTTTGGGGTCAAACGCACTTTGGGGTCGGACCCCAAAGTGCGTAACATACTTTGGGGTCCGGCCCCAGAGTGCTTTACGCACTTTGGGGTACAATTTGACTGGGTTAAACTGGTACATATGCATATTTTTACATCAGACAAACGACCGCACTTTAGGTTCATAAAAATTCAATCAATAAAAATGAATTTTCATGATGTTTTAAATAATATATTGTAGTCAAAGCCAAAGGTAAACAAAATCAGTCAAAGTATTGAATAGATGAAAAACATGTGCACTGAATTATAGTAGAATTAATAGGGATTTTAAATGATCTTTATCAGTTAGTGAAGAACTTTCATCAAATAAAGAATTTGTATCAATTAATAATGTCACTTTGTTTAACAAGCCGTAATGTCAGATATCTTTTTTCAGTTTTTGCATTAATTCTGTTTCTTTGTTTGTTTATAACACTTTCTGTCAATAAAACTAACAGTTATTGAAAGTATCAGAAACTAAATTGTTAATCAGATCATGGCGACATTTCTCAGTTCTATACATTTCTTAAGAGATAATGTGATGTAATTGTTAAATGATGTTTCTTGAATGCTATTATATTTTTGAAAACCTTTAACTCATGAATAATCTTAGATGATTATACTAGATCACTATCAGACTTTACCACTTAAAAATACAACAAAACAAAACATTCGCAACCTTTATATTATTAATGCCTCCAGAAACTAGAGCAGATATTTTTTTTAGATAGTTTTAAAATCCTAGACAAACATTTACCTATTGTATCACTGTATCAAAATAGTTTTGTTTACATGTGTTTTCTTTCGTCAGTGCATTAAGGTAACTTTAATCTACACCAGTTAAATGGTAAACAAATCATTACTCTCGCATTAGCGAACGTGTGTTAGTTTGCTGTTGCGACCCACCCTACGCTAATTTCTCTAATAGTTGTTATTCATCAAAAAGTCCAGAAAACACATATGCATATTTCAACATCTTTTGAACAAAATATGCAAATAACAGGTTATATCAATGATCAAGCAAGTTACGTTAACAATTTGTGATTAATAATTTAGAATTTACAAGGTGACATTTGTACCTATATAGGGTTAACGCACGTTTTTCCGTGTTATAACGTCTGCAGAGTCCCGAGGAACGGTTGGTGCCCGAGCCCGGTAGGGCGAGGGCTCCAACAGTTCCGAGGGACTCTGCAGACTTTATAACACGAAATAAACGTGCGTTGACGCTATTATAGCATAACATTTTCAAACAGAGTCGTGATGTATAGTTTATACAAAACACAATTACATTAAATTCTTGTGCTTGGACGGTATTTATCCAATTCCATGTTTTACGTATGCGTTTCATTTTTCCGGGGCCAACAATTTGGAAAATTCTCGGAACCGAACGAAATTTTGAATTTTAACTGATTTAACAAATTTTAAAGCTTGGCCTTTGGAGATTTATTATCTCAAGAAAAAAAAAACGTTACATTACTCTACCCTCTACCCAAGTCAAAATATGACCCTCAGAAATTCTTAGTTCTAGAATGATTTCAGATTGACGGTAGAAAAAGATCAGTGACATCAGAATCGGTTTTTCTTTTCAAGCAAACAAGTTTACAAAAAAATCAGGCACTAAGCATTATTCTCTCAAAGAAATATAAAGAGCATTTATCAACATAAACATAAATAAAAACATTTTCTCATATTAATTTTGTGTTATCTAGTTTTGTAAGTTAATCGGAGTGTTAAACTGAATGACAGGTAGATTTTACTGTATTTGTTTACATTGACAACTGTCCGTTTCTTAGAAAGGGCGACAACCAAGATTAGCACCGATGTCTAAACAGTATGCCGTTTTTCCGGCATAGTTACTTGAATATGCGACTGAGGCCCTCGAATCAATAAATTTCAATATAACAAGAGCGCATGACTCTTTGGCAAACAGGCCAAATCGTCATTTTTTGTTTGTGTGTTTACTGGGCCCTGTATGTATTGCGCATAGGTGAAACCGGGCTATAACAAGAGCGCGTGACTATGTTAACGCATGGTTTTGGTCCCGTTATAACATGGGCAAAAGAGGGAAAAATAGCCGATTTTATGCTATAATAAATGAAAACACACATTTATTGATTTGCGAAACTATTAGATATATTCATATTTTGTTTGACTACGTCTGAAAATTGTTCACACATTTGCTGTCGGGAAATGTAACCTGGTAATACATTGTAATACCATGAAATGTATTTGAATGCTATCTTTACTATACATTTGCACCTTGCACCGGTGTAAGATATGCACATTATTTGTTAAAGTAATGTATGTAATTCAAAATGGATTGACTTTCAGAAGGTACCTATATCTTTGTACATACAATCTGATTATTGCAATTTTATCTTGAAAAATAAATCAACAAAAAAACTTTCTTTTGTAAAGCTTTTGTTGTTGAGTGCATGAGTATGTAATATTGATATGATCATTAGTTTATCAGATCTGGTTACATGCTACTGTGTTACATACACGTAAGAAGTTACAGTATATGAACTCCTAGTAACGATGTGTCTAAAGGCTGATATTTCATATGGGCACAGGGGTACTTAAGATATTACAAAGGCAGGTTGACCTTCATTGCATGTAATGTCTCACACAACGTTGTGTTCATGGGCATGAGTGTATTACATTGCAATGAATAGGTATGAATTTGCCCTGGGTAGATCAGCGGAGAATCAGTATATATTTGTCTTCAACATATCCCAGAATGTTTTATCTGACAGTCAGGTTGCATGATGCTGATGTAAGAGATAGGCTGCTATGATCAATCGATGCATAATCACATATAAAAACACATTGCCCTAAACATGACATCAGTAGTTTATGGAAGTCATTATAATAATGCTTAAAAATTTCTCGAATTTGAATGGTTTAAGCATTTTTGTATAAGATGCCCAACAAAATACATGATAACCGTTAAGAACCGAACCACGCACAAATGAGCCGCGTCACGACAAAACCAACATAATGGGTTTGCGACCCAAATTAACTTGTGATTCTAACGCCTTGGATCATGTCGCACAAAGAGTAGACCCATTTGCGATATCTGATCAGGATCCATGCTGTTCGCTATCAGCTTCTCAACTTGTTATTAGGGAGTTTGTAAGCGAACAGCATGGATCCTGATCAGACTGCGCGGATGCGCAGGCTGGTCTGGATCCATGCTGGTCGCAAACTCATTATGTTGGTTTTGTCGTGACGCGGCTAAAATCATTGTTTCTACATAGTAGACGGATATTTACATGAATGCATAAATATTACCCTTGGTCATATTGTTCTCATTTAGGCTATATTCTATCGTATATCCCGCCAGAAACTTTTATGACTTATAATTTACATGATTTATATATTTCAGATGTTAAATAATGAGAAATATTAAAAAACCGTACTACTTTAGGCTACTATTTATTTTTGAACACATTTATATGAATATTGTATTTAAGATGCATAAAAATTCTATGGATTAAAAGACATTTAACATGTTCAATACTCATGAACCTTAGGTTAATTTTCTAAAATAAAGATCGAAATGTTTGTCTTCTTAGATTCAATAAGCATACATTTTTATTGGTTTTAAGTTATAAGCATGCTGCGTAATGACGAGCCAGTTAAATATATAGAAACACTCAAATTTGATACTTAAAAAATACTGGTAATTGCTATACAGACTAATTTTAGATGTAAAATAACCATCTTTTGAGTACACATAGAGAAGGTATGTTACGCTTTAAACTCTACCTGCTTTGAGTAAACACAGAGTGAATACATAGTGTTATCAAAAAACTGGCAGTCTTTCTAAGAAAGGACCAAATTAATTTGACAAGTAATAGGGAATACAACTTTCCTAACAAATTTGTGCATTCTCTTATTCAAATTAGACATACTAAATTTTCCTAGATTTTTCCTAAAGAGGAGCATAGTATATCTCTAAGTATACAATTTATGTCTTTTATAAATTAACTTGTGATTCTAACGCCTTGGATCCTGTCGCATAAAGAGTAGACCCATTTGCATATCAATCGATTGTTGCAATGATTAAGAAGCCAGTCAGTGTCATTTATGTAAATAAGAAAGAGCAGAGAAGCTTCCTCGAGCATTGAGAAACACTAGTGGTAACAAAAGATCCAAGTTTTACTTACTGTAGTTTAGTATGTTTGGAAACAAACAAAGAAAAAGAAAACAACAACAACAAACAGACGAAGCTTATCTTAAAAACTAGTGTTACAGAACATCATGAACTGGTAAACTAATCTCTTTTAACTCCTAATATCGATAAACATAGACCCAAAACGTTCTCAAATATCTACAATTTTTAATCATTTGTCAACAAAATATATTAAAGCAGTTTGGCAGTTTGAATGATTTTGTCTGAAACAAGAATGATGTTTGTATGAAACAAGAATGATGTTTGTATGAAACAAGAATGATGTTTGTATGAAACAAGAATGATGTTTGTATGAAACAAGAATGATTTTGTATGAAACAAGAATGATGTTTGTATGAAATACATGTATTAGGAAACGATAGATTTATCTAAGTTAACACGTAACGTTCAAAGAGTTTGAATATTTTTGGGATATGAAATATTGGCAATAGTTATTCGAATCTTTATCGGAGGATGAACAGGTACATGTTATTTGCATGTTATAGTAATCAGGAAATTCCCGCGTTTTTATGCTAATATTTATTCCTGAGTATAATAGTATATCTATATTTTCATCATAATACTTCAAGATATTTGAAGCTTTATTCCATGAATTCCTGTGGTTTTCTCTACGTCTGATCAGTCTTTTCTTTTGCGTACAAATGTACTTACTTTACTACAGCAGGTGTTAATTACTAGGCAGCAACTGTAAAGAATTGCTATGTACCTCTTACCAAGAACATAAACGCAGATATCAAAATAATGATGTTTTAGCCTACGATAAAAATATGCTTTTGAAGAAACAAAATAAACAACAGTTCCTCATAGGACCCTCATTCATTGATCAATTTACTAATTAAATGAAAAAATGATTAAATTAAAAACTTGATTCTTATTCAATCATTTTACTTTAATTTTTGAAATTGATCACCATTTAAAAAGGCTTTTCCGTATGCACACATCTGCGGATGTTTCTATTCTTTACCATTTTATTTAACATGTTAAATCTGCTTAAACTGGTGCTGGTGGTCTATACCAAGCCTGCAACATGCTGTTTTGAATGGTATTTAAAGATTATATTTCTTTCTATCTAAAACATTTTCATATAGTTTTTTTTTTCAAGACTGTATTATTCACTACAGTATGAATTTATAAACATTACCTAGAACATGGATTATGAGTAATTGACAGACTTAGTAAAGTTTCATAGAAATGGTCTTCTATCGCGGTAATTCTCGGAGACAAAGAGAAGAACAAACAAAGACAAAAAACAAACAAACAAACAAAACTATCCATAAAAAAGCCCCCCCCCCTCCTCCCCCGAAGAAAAGAACTTTAATTTGAAATTGTTTCAACAAGCTTCACATAGAAGTACAATTGTTTATTTTAAAGTCAACTTATAAACAACAACGGCCTCGTTTAGACCAATAAGCCATTGACCTGGCATACAATATAACTTCGACAGCTCAACACAATAGAATGGTGATGATATATTTATTTAGTTCACTATCGTTCAACCCTTTTCATGAAAAATAAGCACTGAAGATATATTTGTTCAGATATTTGAATTATCCATACATCCTCTACAAACGACATTACTCTTGTTTGATAGCTCTATTGTTTGTGGCTTTACTTAAGTACACGTTGCCTGATTCATACCAATCTTCTCCCAAATTGTCCGTTATAGAGACGTGTATGAAACAAGAGAAACAATGTTTGGTCTAATCACTTAACAATGTCTAGATTCGTTCTTCTTTTATGACTTTGATGTTTGTACAGAGTAAAGGAAATGAAATACTGGATGTCTGAAATGATTGCTATAGGATATCTACATACCAGCGTCACGTGATCATCCCTCCATCTTATGTACAATACTTCACTTCGTTTCTAAAGAACGTTGAACCCTGTCAACAGAAAACGGATTTATATTGCATTATTCCATTTTAAATTATTTTCCGTAAACTTTTTCACGATTGTAAATATATTGGCATTTTACATTTATTACAAAGATGGTCCGGACAATTGCTATACAATACGAAAATATATAATGTATTATATACATTAATTTCATATAAAACAATCAATATGAAATGTTCCTATCAAGCTATATCTTGTAAAATATTTTTTTATAAAATTCATTAACAGTAGGCCTACAATGATATTGGTTCTATATTCTTATGGACTATTTATGCTACCTATTCCTATTATCGTGATAAATATTTATATTTTTGAAACAAAAAGTATCCAAAGAATTTTAAAAAACACACACAAAAAAACAAAAACCTATTGGTCGAACACGGATTTTACACTCAGTGCAACTGGACAATGTATCTACAAAATTTCATTAGCCTTGCATAGTTTCTTCTCATGAAGTCATCATGCACGTCATTGTGACCTTGACTCTTGTCCTTATAACCTCAAAATCAATATAGAACATTCAATGGTATTTTACGATCTCCTACGTTTCATAAACCTAGACTTATTCCTCCTGATTTTGGATTATTTCTATAGTATTCTTCGACTCAAACACCAGAGGCAAGCACGTTTCACCCCATAATCAACATCCCCCTACCATCAAATATAGTTTTGTAAGGAAAAACACGGGTATTCATACCATGATGTTACCCGAGACAGTGCTGACAAGCGCCATTACATATCATTATGCGACTGTAGTTATCTTTTTGCATATTCGAATACGTAAAACTGAAATCCGCTTTCAAACTTACTACTTTATATTACGATCATTGATATCGATTCCAAGAAATCTTCCGTTTTCACTGTCTAAATTATATGAAGATATTAAATCGAGACATTATATTTTTCTAAAAGAGGGTTTAAATATTTTTCGTATTTTGTTACTAAATTCTGTCTGTACTGTAATATGTAAGTGCTCGTTTATTTGAAATGGTTATGTATGGAAATAACTTATATGAAAATGGATTTATTTGATTGATATCCACAATCTAAATTAAGCAATAAATTAGTTTACAGACAGAGTCCAAGAACCACTTGAGTTTAAATGAACTGATGTCCTTCGCTATGTAAAATATGCTATACATTAGTGAATCTGGATACTTCATAGCATTGATCAAATGTTTCAGAACTCGATCTTTATGTAATAGTGACTGAGGGAACAGCCATGTTCTCCTAACACTGTAACATTAGATGTGTGGGTTCAAACACCAAGAACTCTTTTACAGAATCTAAAATGTTATTTATCTTTTTTTTCGATTTTAACATCCCCATACTTCTGAACGATACAGAAGTATAGAAAACACAAGAGAGTCAAACAATGACATTTGTGCTTTTTGTATCAAGATTCACTCTGCTAACGACTTCTTAAAGATTGTAATACGCTTTGAGGGCTTAGTTGTTAAAAGACTAAACAACCTTTTGCATGTTATCCATTTAGTAAAATTTAACATCAATGTAATAAAATTAAACAACGCTATTTATCTCATCATTATTGCGCTACAATTAACGTATTTATCTTGTATAACTCATATAATATAAAAGACGTGCTCTTAATACCCATCTTTCTTTAAAGCTAAGATCACATAGATACATATCATAAAACTTGCATGGGATCAAAACTTCACTATCTTTAGATTTTACAAAGAGAATTATGGAATAAGTATCAATTAATAACACTTAATCAGATTCTAATTTAATTTATGTAACATAATAAATGAAGTATTTGCTGGGCTAAATGGTTTATTATGATGTGGCGAAGGTAAGTAAACAAACACACGCACAAACACGCGTGGTTGTTATTAACCACCCTGACCAACCCCGGCATAGTTTGATTACATCGCACAAAATTTTTAAAAAATGGTCCGATGTACCAGGGTTACACAAATAGTACTCTTAATGACATTGTACATGAACATAAAACGGTAGGAATTCTGCATTACAATTCATTTCAAAGTAAGTTGATAAACGGCATTTAAACGTGTAAGAATTCTATATCACCTTTTGTAGCGGTTGACTAAATTTTGACCTGTACAGAACAATGCGTCGAACTATAACTATCAATATTGTAATAGATATATTGTAAAATTTAATTACCTTTTATTGTCAATTCTTTATTGCATACTGTTTACAAAATGCTACGTTTGTTAATCTCATTAATGTAGGATTTGCTATCTGTAATACAGGTTAAACAAAAGTTCATCAACCAACTCGTGAACTTTAAAAAATAATACCTATGGTGGTTAGAAATAAAGAATTGAATTTATCTAGATTTAATAAAAGAAATTGTTTTCGTGTGAATATTTTCAGTGGTTTAATCAATTTAGTTTTGACAAAATTACAAATGGATTCATAACAAAGGTACGTTAAATTTCTATTTAAACTAATTAATTTAAAATGCCTTTTCAATACAATTATACAATGAGGCGTTTAAATGATATATTGTAAGCGTGGCAGTGTATTAAAGTCGCTCGGTGCTATTATCGTGTGCTTGCAATAATAAACACTTCAAACATTTAAACGCTATGTAAAACCAATCGTATATACATGTTGATATTTTTAAGACACATTGTGTCTTTGAAATCCATATTTTCTTAATTATTTTAGGAATGTCGAGCATGTGTTTAATGTGTTTAATAATGTTTTAATAATGAATTTAGAACATATTAGATGTAATTTGATGTTAAACAACTGGCGAATGTTGCGCTAAAGGTGCAGTAATGTATTATAAAGGTAGCCAATTGTAAACAAAGTGGTACTTTGTCTTCCGTACAAAATTCTCATTCACTATGAATATACCCATTGCCAACAGAGCAAGAGGGCATCTTTGTGGCAAATGAGTATTTGTTTTTGAAAACTGTAACAAGATGCCAAAAATAATTATGTTTTAGAAAAATAAAAATGATTGCATTTGAAAATAGGGCTTTTAGTTAAAGATCGTTATTACTTATAGAATATATAAAAACGGAATCCCTAAAGAACGCAAAAAAAACCCCGATAAAAATGGAAATGTCGCAGGCTCCGTATAATTGAGCCTGTTTTTGGACGGTACTGGAAATTGCAAGCTACCGTCCACGTCCACTAGAACTGACTTTAGCAGAATTACACATTTAAACTTGAAAATGATAAAACTTTGAATTTAGAAAAATTCGCAGATTTGTTTATATGGGGTTGTCATCGAATGTGATAAACTCAACGTACGTAGCTGAGAACGAATACTTAATAAATGGGTATATATACATATTGATTTTAATGATGTATTATTATGGATTGATTGCTTTTCGATATCAGAAAAAAAACAACAAAAAAACACACAACAACTTCACCTTAAAAAGTGAACTTGTCGGTCGGTCGGTGGTCGGTCAGTTTTTATAATGTGCGGAAAAAACGAAGTGTTTGAATATCTTAATTATCACATGTAGCGGGATTCAATACAAGTGAAATCAGGCTTTGGCTACCGGTCACCATTTTATCATTTAATATTTTTTCTTTAAATAAATTTGCAACATCATGATATATTATGCAATATAGTTTGAGTTTGGTAACAAGCTACATAATATTTTGCTACAGTTATGTTTCGAATTTGCCAGAAAACTAGGTATACGGGTGATTACACCTTTCTGTTACAACACCGTGCTACAGAAATATTTTATACATTTCAACAATAAATATAGACCAAGTATGATCAAAGAGGAATTTTCTTTATTTTTTATTTAGTTTACTGTTAAGTAGACAAAAGCGTAAAATAAATTTTGAAATAACGTACTTGAAAATATTATCTGGTTTAATACAATGTGAGTACATTAAAGAAGCACGCTAAATGCTCAGAACAAAAAATGGCAAGGGTTTTCAAAGTTTTATATTGTAACTGTTATATTTAGCTAAGGTTAATGACCGTAATAATGGAACATTTTACCTGTATATTTTCAGACAATATTTACAACTTATCTCTCTTTTCCTGACAGAAGTGTTCGTTAAACACACTTAACAACAAACTTAAGGCCTATCAAGAAGAATACACGTGGTAAAATCCGACTTAGTTTTTTTTTTCATTTTGTATTTTGTAGATTTCTTTCTATAGATATATGTGCGCACGTGTGTCTGTGTAGATTAATTTTATTTCCGAGCAAATCAGTCTGAAAAGTTAAAATTAGCCAAACATATTGTTTGATTTTATGATAAAACTTGAGCGTTATTTGTGAAAACACACTAATTCATTGAAATTCAAAAAGAAAGAAAACTATAGTTTTAAACGCTCTTCAGACGTAGAAAGATAATCGTGACTAATAGCGTATTTATATAAGGTAGCAATCTTGTATCCGAATTTTTAGAATGACTCTTGAAACAGGGTATTTTTAACAACAGAATTATTAAATTTATATTGCAATTAATATATCTATCAACTTGTGTATTTTGGACATGATATTAATAATAGTAAGTGGTGTATCGGTTTGAAAATCTATTGTACATGTAGATTGAAATTAAAATTTCTAGCAATCATACATACAATTCAACTTAAATTTTTCAATTCCTTCGCTAATTTGAAATTCAAATGTAGCTTGAAAGTCTATTTTTCGTTGCTTTCAATTAAATGCAAGTTTGACAGTTCATCACAATATTACAATTCTGGTATCTGAACATTGGTCAAACTAGCCCTTCGTCAAATCATCAGCAGAAGCGGTAGTGTCATCCATAGTACGCTCTTCAGTATCAGCATCATATCAACAAATATAGAATATAGAAACATAACCACTTGATATTCCTTCTGCTTATGTCATTGTTTTCATTAGGTATTATGAAATTGTTATAATTCGACAAGGTATGTAAATGGTTATAAAAACAACACTCAATATGTTATCATTATATTGATAAGATCACATCAATTACAGGATTTTTGATATTGAACAAGCTTTTATACGATTAATGGCTTGTATTGGGATACTTGTATGTGATTTTTGAGATGTTAGTTCACGTAAGGTTAATGTCCGTGTTAAATGACCTGAAGTAGAAGTAGACAATCTTTCTTCAATAAAGGCGATTCTGTTCTTATTTTAATAGAGGTTAATATATGATTTCCAATTCCATAAACAGCATTCCATCCCGTCTGGTACAAATCAGCTTAGTATGGTATTAAACAAGGCGTTGACCTTTTTCTATAGGCGTTTGCCTTTGTAGGAACTCTTCTGTAGCTTTCCGATATGTTTCTTGGTTTGATTGTCAAAGAATTTTGTTTTTGTTTTACCTTGAATGAATTTTACTCGCCTTAATATAATTGATATAGATATTGTTAATTTAATGAAGTACAGTACCAAATAAGAATATTTATATAATTGTTTCTTGCTGACGAAGTACCTGGCAACAATGCCAGTTATTCTTAACCTATTCTTACCTATCAATACGTCGTTATAATTGTTATAATGTATATGTATATCATAATAAATTTGTTAAAACCATATCCACACGATTCCTGAATTAAATATATACATAGGCCTGAAAAAATTGTCTTATTTACGATACTTCGAGATGGCATGATGCACTTGATGCTTTGAAAGCTGTGGAAATTAACTACATAGTAAAACCATATTTTGAATTTCAAGTTATTAGTTCATGAAATTATGTTTAGCTTCACAAGTTCTTTCACTCTCTGTGACACCAATATAAAATACCCTGTTTTAGATAGTTGATGAATACCGACGTTAACCAGTTTGGGTGGTTAAGCTATTTGACTTAAAACCACCTGTCCGTCACCGCACCGTCAGGGACTTTGGATTCTTTCATGTGATGAAGCTATCCAGCTAGCTTACGTAACATCAGTGGTTCTACTCATGTGTCAATTTATGCCTGAAATAATGTACAGAGGAGCACCTAAAGTATTCTCAAACAGTAAAGATGGAAAGTCCCCACATTACATTTACAGTGTTGGTGCGACTTTTAACACGACAAAAACATAACAACAGTTTGGCGCATATATTATATAGTTCCAGAACATTGCAGAACAGAGTTAGATAATTTAAAATGTTAATTAAGATAAGTTTTGTATAGTAATAAAACATTTTTATTATCATTTCAGTGATTCATGGACATAGAAAGTCAAGAACATGTGATGTTTAAAGCCTATATATAATATGTATAAGGTATGTACTAATAAGTTTGAGTTATTTGAACAGTATAGAAACATTTCCAGGTTTTGCTTGAATAAAGTACATGCCTGTCAAGTATAAATCTTGTGGAAGTTCTATTTAAATACATTTTGTCATATTATATAAAATACTTAAAATACTTATAATTAATTGAATGATAACAATTTAATCCTAAATACATTTGGACTTTTGTGGAGCTTTCCTATTGTTCTGTTGACAAGATAATGTTTGGAATATAGCCCTAGCCGATTTCACTTGTACTACAAGACAATTGTCATGTACACACATTTTAACAACCCAAATAACCCGTGCAATACAATTTGAACATGCTTTACTTCTGACATTGGCCGATTTGAAATACAATGATCATCAAAAAGGCAGATGTACGCTATGGGAATGTAAGCGTATTGAAACATTCACAGTGGGTGACCGGAGTTGAACACAATATGATAATATATAAAAAAAAATCATCTTCAAATAAGATCATTTGAATAGAGTTAATTGTCTAGACAGAATATAATTAACGATAAAGAACCTCTTCCGTCAATGTACTCCATTCAATCGATGATTGTTTGGCAGATCTGATTTTAAGGTATAGGATAAAATGTTAGTTCATAATGGATTCTCATAAGTCGAATATTGACTTATTAACACACAATTTACTTAATTTGACAGAAAATGATATAGACTGACGTTTTTGTATGTTTAAAAGTGTACTAATTCATGGTTGGATTATGTGAAGATTGGATATAAAAGGAGTATAATACTGTTTGTAACTTTTGTTTATGTAAGGTAAGCTTTTACCATAATCTGTGTACGTGTAAGCGTCTTTTATGTTAAAACGAAATAACGTGCAATAATTGAACAGTGACATTGGCTGTTTTGAATATAACATTAAATACATGTCCTTATTGAATGTAAGTATTGAAATTACGTGTGTGACTTAGTTTACTAGAATTTGTAAGGTAAGCTTTTACCATAATCTGTGTACGTGTATTTCGGCACAGTGAAGGATCGAACCACAGACCTCTCAATTATCAGGCATTCTCTTTACCGACTGTCCTATTGTGAATTAACGAAAACTGTCACATTAAGCTGGCGTGACTTTCAATCGATGACTTATATACTCCACATTAATTTTCGTAAACTACACGGACCAAACCGAAGTGGGATCGAATATTTAAATGATTCCTATAATGTATTCAAAATTGACAGGTCAATAAAATCAGACTATACTATGGTTTAATTAAGGTTAAATACCTAAATTATCTATACTGATATCTTCCTTTATGAACCTTTTTTTGGCAAGTAAGATATTTTTCAAAGTTGTATACACATACTAATATAACAGGTAAAATTGTATTGCTCAATACAATGTGCATAGTATTGCACTTAAAATTGAATGTTAGAGTACGATTGCAATTAATACTTAATTGACAAGTGCATTTAAGTATACATCAAGCATTGCAAAATTGGTTAATGTGTTAAGTCTTAGTAATATCTGCAATGTCTTTAGGATATATTTTATCGTAAGTGTCATTGGAAGACAAAGAAAGTTTGGTTGGTAGAGTTCGTTTAGTGACCGTGTATTGGGACAAATACACAAAGTGTTTTTCATCCGTCAGTTCATGACGATATATTACAAATTTTCGCTAAAGCGCACTGAGCTGTAAGATACACTTTAAATCTATGTTTGGTGCAAATTACATTATTATATAAACTACATTATCATATAAACATACAAATGTATACAATTATTTTGATTATTTTTTGTTGATCTGAAAAACACTGCCGGAATACAATTAATTTTTGAAATAGTTTGAACTTAGTTGATTGAAATGAATGAATGAATTAATTTAATTATTTCATATATTTATTTTCCTTAATCATAACACGAAATTTTCTTCGTTACTGTCGGAAATGTGAGATTATTCTGTCAGCTTACGCAATTATAGGAAGTTCCAATTCTACTAATTACATAACCATATGATGTTTAAACATGATTCACTTGACTAAGTAATATCAGCAATGTCCTTTCCTCATAACAAGAAATCTTTTAGGCATAGATTCTTTATAGCTTTCTTGTTTTACTAATTTTGTGTGTATAAATAACATATTATGCATATTTAATTTTTATTGGTAAAACTAAGTAACATTTTATTTATTTTATCTGTGTAGAGAATCAATTTGACCTTTAATGGCCTTGAACGTGACCCAGTGACCTAGATATGCATTTTAGAATATGACTAAGCAATGGTTCTTGTGTGAGCGGACATATAACTACAAACAATAAAACTTATATAGATCTAATGTAGCTCAAATTATTCAAATATTTTAAACTATTGCAGTCAGATCAGCCAAACTACAGTGAATGTTTTTGAATATATGTACCTTCTATTATAGTATGTAATGTTGTATCATTTCGCTAACGGCATAAACGTTTTAAAATCGTAATAGTGAAAACAATAAACTGAGTGTAGGTGAAACTGAAACGTCCTGCGGGACTTGAAATCTATTTTGTATTTTGTCATTTCATTCTATGGTGTAATAACTTTCTACTTATGCATTGAAACTTTGCCATGCAGTCAATATGTTGATGACAAATTGCTTCAATCACAAACGTAGGAACAGTAATCCAAAAGACAGAAATGAATGTCACAATTATTGATCATAACCATCCATGTCAAACACTTACTTGCCAGTATGTTTATAAATGTGTATATTCAAATAAAAGGCCGTAAATGAAAAATATCTGTGTACCCTTATATGAAATGTTTACGTGAAAGAAAGAATAAAAACAAAAACAAACAAACAAACATCATTTTCACACGTACTTGATAGGCATTATTATGCGTTCAGTTTACTGTAACTTTAACAACCAATAATATAAACAACTTATAAAAGCAGGTATTCCTGTTTAATTGCATTACAATGTGGAAAACCGAATACATGCTATTAATTTCACAAATATCATTTATTTTTCTAGATTACTTTAATTTCAGATAATCTTTATATTATGGATTAAGTAATATTCCTAAATAGATTTATGAAACATCGGACCATGCGTCGTTTTTTTCCATGGCAAAAATATACACATAATTAAACTGGTTCAGGCAAAATGAGATAATAACCTCCCCTACCCCACGCCGCCTATCTATAAACGATAATGACAAGACATTTCCTTCGTGCTTGTCATATCTTATTTTGTAAATGAAAATCAATATAATCCAGTGGTATCTTTATACGTTTTCTTTACTTAAATATGAAAATAAAATAAAGGAATATATAAAAACTTTAATATAAGATATAAATAAATGAAACAAATAAACGATAAACAGTCATTATGTCACGTTTATACCGAAGACGAAGACATACTTGACCTTTGTGAACTCAGTCTGAACTATTTGCCTTGGTATAACGACAAAAAATAAAACAAAAAACAAAGCGAACAAATTAAACGCTACATTTTGTTTATTTGTGTCTTTGTTTTCACAACGAAACCGTTGATGTATTGCTTTCTGTTTCCTGGGTAGACTAACATTAATTGTATTTGTAGTATGGAACATAATATCGTAATTTGAACCTTGCATGTCGTCGAATATTAAGCCACACATTTTATAGAGCTTACCATTCCGATGTAATTCAAGGTGAAACCGTGAAAATAGTTTGTCTCACTTTTCAATATTTTAAACAATTATTAGTTTTGCTAAGTGCGTTGGATTGTTTAATTGTTTGGATGTATGGTAAAAAATTCTTTATTTATTATGACCGTCAGAATTGTAATATTTCTTCAGAGGAGGTCGAACATTATTCTGAAGAAATTAAAATTGTTAAAGTTAAATTCTCACAGGTCTTGTTTAATATCAAATGTTGCACAGTGATTCATTTGTCAAATGAGAATTCAATTCATACAAAATGGGCAGCAAGCAAACTTTTACCACTATGAAATCGATTTCCCCACCTTGCGTTATTTCATACACTTGTGTTATATAGTATTTAATTCATAACATTTCATGATTATAAATAAACATGTATGTCTGTATGTATTTTAGTGAAGACAGGCATACAATGTTTATAAAACAGTAAGATTTGTATAAGAAAAGATAATTTAAAAGAATTTAAGACAAACTATCAATATTTCACAGTTAAATGCAAATAATTAGCAATAATACGCACTCAGTAAAAAGATTTAAAACGAAAATCATGTTGTCATTACCCAAGAAAACACAATAATCCACTAATTTCCACCATGGTTCAGTTTATTAATGATATATTCTGGCAAGACACAGTCTGTCAAAATTTAATGTAAACATCTCAAACAGGTTATGATGATGAAAATAATGATTATTATACTAATAAATATTACTCTGAATTAAATATACTACATTGTTGACCCTATTTAAAGATATAAAAAGTAATATATAAAATAATTACGCAGTGTATATTTCTAAGATATTACAAAAAGATAACACAGTAAACTCTTATCATCTGGACGTCGTTAGCGTACTTTGAGTATTCGGGTCATTACGCTGTATATGGTTCCCAACGAGTATTGCCCCGCCCACTTTGTCAGTGTATTTATCATCAAACGAAGGGTAGCGATATACGTTAGGATGCCCAGCATTGAAGAATAAAGTCTGTCATATTATCAATATTAACATATGTTCGAAGTTTCATGTATGGCGCTGTGACAATCCAAGGTGGTTTGATTTCTGCATAATATTTCGCGTTGCAGACAACATCTTGACACTGTATTTCCCTTACAATTTTAAGTTTGGAGTATATAAGGCTAAGGAGTGTCTGAAATTGTCAAAATCCTTTTTGCAGCATTTATTTCAAGTAATATCCTTGTGAGTCAACTCTATTGAAGTGTGAAAACTCAGAACGCTGAAAGTTAAAGCACATGATGTCACAAATGAATAGGGTTTCATATATCCAAGACACTGTAAGAAGTAAGTTTGGATACTAATGTTGTAAACTGGCTTAGGCAGTCAGTTTTTGATTTGGAGCACTATTCATCGAGGCTTTCATATCCAATGCACGGTGTTCTTGTGCGAGGGTCAAAAAGGAAATACACATCATAACTTCTGTAAGATGACTCTAAGCACTTTTGTCTGTTCGATAACGAACTTATTATTTTAAATATGTCTTTTAGGAAGAACGCCTTAATAACTAGGATTTTCACCGTTATTAGAGTTTGTATTCGACCTCATATTTTATAACAAATGTTTACATTTGCATTTTTAGTTACTTCACCAGACCAGACAGTGTGTATTTTTTCGATGTCTTTAACTCTGCAACTATATTCGCCACATAAATTGATATAAGGTACTTGTATGAAAATACTGGGACAAAAATATAAATAATAAAGATAAGAAACCCCAAACAATACTGTAACAAACTGGTTTTACCGTAAAATATAATCTTATTTGTAACCATTAGTTATTTTTCTAGTATTTCGTGGCGAAATACGTATCGTACATTATGAAACAGGGCTTAAAAAGTAGAATATATTCTTATCATTAGATGAAAATTCTAGTGAACTGCCTAAACAAGTCATACATTTATCTTTATTGATTGGTGTATGCGCCAGTGAGCTTCCCGATGCCACGGTGATTGATTTGAGAGAATAAAGACAGAGACAGCAGTGCTGTTATAACGCAAAGATTATTTAGTGTTACAATATTAGGGCAAAAAGGAATATACGCACGAATATGTGAATAATAATGGATATATATCATGCAAAGGTAAAACCGTGATTATTTTGTTTTTGATGTCATGTGCAATAATGGTTATTTTACTTAATACAGTATGCCGTTAGGCAATAATTAAATTCAACTTGTATCAAAGTTGGATTAATTGTCCGTATTAAAATATCAACTTGTTAGATCATCTTTATATGTAAGCACCAAAGCACCAATATAAGATATATTTTAAAGTTTATGTATCAATTAAACATCGTTAATATTTGCTTCTTATATTCATAAAAGTGTTTTGAAAAGAAGGCAATTGGTACAAATTATCGTAAGCAATGTTTGTTGTCCATCATGATGTGAAATGAACGTACATTCTCATTTTCATGTTTTTAAGTATCGAGGCAATCTTTAATTTTCATTTTTGCTGAAAGTTGCAACATAACGCATAAGATAATTACAGGTACACTTGTTCCAAGCAGCTTTCTCCTATTTTATAGTTGAATATACAGAATTTAATTTAGCTCGATTGTGTGGGAAGTGATAAGCTTAGAGTCACACGCCCGAGTCCTTTCTGTAACTAAATAGTACTAAGTAATAAGTATTGAGTGAACATTTCATTGCTTAAAGAAACAGCCCAAGGTAACAACGGCATGCCTCTGAAGGGGTTTGGACCCATGCGGTCGGCACTCTAACGGTAAAAAGTCTGACGTTAAAATGCACTTATCATATAAAGTGAAATAAAAATGACGAATCTCCATCATGGAAAGTAATTAATATAAGAGTTATTTCCTGTTTTCCAATCCATATACATGTATTGTGACCTAAAATGATACATTCTTGTAAATTAACTAAATAAATTATGTTTTAACTAAAGGTCTGAAATTCGCCGTAACAAAGCCTCCTTTTAATTGTTTTCTTTCTATTTTCAAAAAAATGTATAATGGTTAATCAAACAATAAATTTGTAAGTGACGGCAATTGCTTGCGTAGATCTTAAAAGCATATGTATATACAATACATTATCATTGTTCTATTTCGAATGAATTTTCTTTTAAAAGCAATAAAATATCAACCAAAGTAAACCTAGTGAAACGCTTTCAAGCAATTTCAACAATGCCACCAAAAACGGCAGATATTGATATTTCCAAAGGAAAAAGTTCCTGTTCAAGAAAATATGTTGGAAATCCGTATCGTTATATCTTTTTTTCTTGACAGAAATGTTGATGTGTAATAAAAATTGGTTGTACATAAAAACGACATGCAATAAGACATCAATAAAGAAAAACATCTTCCAAGATAAAACAAATAATGAGAACTGGAACCAAGACCTAGGATATTTCCATACTGTTACTCTAGTTATCTTTTTTATGGCATTCTTTATATAAAGATCACGGAAATCGATGATTTTGATGTACATACCTTGGCATTAATGGTTCAATTATGTACAGATAATTGATTCTAGTTAAGATAGGAACATCATATCGATTTTGAGTGACGAAACAGCTAATGTGTTGCTATCCCCAACGGAAGTAAATTATTGAGATTAAATTGACGCGACATGTAAAGATACCACTTAACGCCATTTGGTGCAGCAACATGTTTATTCCATGCCTAATTTGTTAAAACTGTTTTGATATTGAATGAACACCAGTTGTGTTATCATAGAATTTAATAAGTTTTGAGTTTTATATGTGTTTTCTTTTTTGATGGTATCAATTTATTTAATATAGAAGTATAGCGCTGATTTTTATGTAACCTCCATTTTTTTTATAAGAAGTGTTGGGCGGTGTTGAGGTGGATAGCATATATTTGTCGGTTTATCATCCGGTGTTCCGTTATTGTCACTGTCTCTTCTTTTCAGACTATTCTATATTTGGATTTAGTTTGATGGTACTGTACATAAAGTTTAATCCTTGCTTGATTCAGAGATAAGAGTTCAATAGGATGAACATGGCTAACATTTAGTTCTTTCCTTTATAAAATAAAACCTACTAACATTTAGTATAAAAGCATTACATTATTACATTACATATTAAGTTGATGATAAAGGACATAGTTTTCTTTTGTAATGTATACTGCTATGGAAAACGTACATACTATTGTATTATCTTTTTTTTCATTAAGTATTGATGCAATTTTTATACCATACAAATGTAGCCATTGTTAAATGTCAGACTAATCTATCTGTAGCGAGAGCTTATTACCGAATAAGGCATTAGATTGGAAATAATTGAATGAGGGATACAACAGGGACCTACTGTCATGCACACTTTATTCTACTGAGGGTAAGATGAAAATATCATTTAAACGCACGAATTGTCTGATGTGTTCTGCATTAGCTCTTGTAGGTTGGCAATATTACATGTTTTCTTTCACGCCATGAGTGTAATAACAGGCGTGCATTGAATAATGTCTGGTATTTCGTTACTTAAACTTCGATGGGATCCAAATTCATTTGATGAAGACGATACATTATCTCTTGTGATTAAATTTCCAAACTTTTCAATTTAAATATCATATGTAGACAAAGTTTCGTTTATTTAGTTTTGTAAAAACTCTCCGTTTAATTTTCTATTTTGTTAAAACATTTTGTTTATTTTTTGTTTAACATACATGTATATACAAAGAATAACGTTACTTAAAATACAATAGACCAATAGAGTCTGACCATATTTGTTTTCAAAAGTGCATTGTCGTGTAAACCGCTATCGTACATCATTTTATTACCCTAAGAATGATAAAATTATGCCGCGAACACTGCACTTAATAGACGGCTGTTACATGCTCAATTTCTAGATCAATACATCGCAAGAAACAAAGAAATGCTCCCAAATTAGAATTTATGTAACAATGCCTCCCATGTTAACAAATGTTCATTTATTTAAACTGCTGTTTGTCGTTTTTTTCGAATTTCAACATGTTTCACATGTTCTTGTTCAAATGAAGTTTTTTGTCTTAAAAAATGTTACCAGCATTTTACTTTGATTTATGAATTATTTTTATGCCTCTCCAGGGAATGAATATATGAAATGGTTTTGTTTTGCTATGTATAGTTAATTGTACAATCGTATAAATGTATTCCTCTTGGACGAAAAAGTTATTAACCTTTTTAATGACGTAAGCACTTTAAATTCTCACAGTGGCTTATAAAAGCTATTCTCTAATTATCCTACTACCATCCACTGATTACATTGTAATGTTCAATTGACTTTTTCCAAGTATTAATTTCCCTCCTGTGTTCCATTATTGTTTTTCTTAACCATACAATTAAGTTTTATAATTAGATTAGCAAAAACCCAAAATGTCTTATTTTCTGATAAATACATGTACAGATAAATTATTTAATATTTTCTTTATATTTAACTATATGTAAGACTTTGTTTTGTGTTTAAGCACATCATATTTAACCAAATGACTGGAAAAAATATTTGTTAATCATCTAATTAATGATGTAATGTATACTTGTAGTTGTATATTTGGTTGTGTTAATCTATGTACGAGTCTGAGTTTACTATTGTTCATACAAATGATTTGCGTTGCAAAAACCGCATTTCATTAGGATTTCTTGATGCAACCCGATGGAAATTTTTATATATCAAACAGACTCTATTACCTTTCTTATATTTCAAATGATTGTTATTCAAATTATAAAACTATATATTTATACGGACTATAGTATAAATAAGTAGGATTCTTATAATATTATCGTTCCCACAAACTGTTTTGTATTGCAAAAAAATAACAATCATTAGTATTTATGGATGTTATCCACGGATACAAGACTGGCAGTGGTGTCTGCATTAGTATTTATTTGATGTATAATTGAGACCACCACAAATGATGTTGTAAACAGAGATTGATGATGATACTGATAGTGTGATTCTGATATCAGTAATAATAAGTATCAAATGGTGTAGTTGGGAGAGTGCATGTGACAGTAACAAGAGTCATCTATTTCAATTTACCGTAAATTGTCCTTCACTAGATCACTACGAACTTGGTCGATTGTTTGTAAAGTTGAAATTTGCTATGAAAGTTGTCCCTCTGTTTATGTGTATCGGTGTGTATTGCATTTCTATTTTACTACTCTGAAATATAAAATAGGCGTTGACTGTAACATAATATAATGAAACGTGGATTGCTTGTTTCATATTTAAGTGCCTGTTTAAATTCAATTCAATACATAACCTTTTTTTGCATAAAATAAATACACGCTTATAGCAAGAGCAATTTATTTAACACATTTTAGTGTCTGTATACAATGTACATGGTGTAATAGAACTTATTTACAATTGACATGAAATTTCTTCTTAGTTCTGAATACAAAAGACAGCATAATAAAAAGTGATATTCTGATTCAACATTTTTTGCGGACATAATTTACATAATCGGTCACACCAGCACCCAGTATTTCTACAGTGGTTAAAAGATGATGTCTACATTATGAAATTAACTCATTATTCCTTTGTCCTATAAATCAACTAAAGTTTATCGGATAATAAACACGAACACAGGAACTCAGACATTCTTCATTTTTTCTCTTGGACAAGATGATTGGAAAAATATGTCATGTGACAACAAAACTTAAAATAAGAGATACAAGTTTATCATCTTATACTTAACAATGCCACTTGAACCAACGACATACTAAAGCATCTCAAAATATAACGTGCTTATCATAACCATCTTTATTTCATTTTTGATAAGTTGTTTAGACATAGAATTTGTTTATCCCTGCGTGGTCGAAGGAGGCGACAAAATGGTTTTGAATTACTGAAACCTATGCATCTCTTAGCTTAAGTAGTTCAGGTGGTTTTAGCCAAAATCATCTATCTTGTTTCGGCGCTTTATAACCTAAATTGTACTGGTGCACCGTAAAACCAAACCAAAGAAAACAAACAAAAAGACATAGAATTTGGCGTTTAACAATCCTATCATTTTGTTGTCATCTTATATACACGGTCACAGTTTTGGTTACACGTAGATATCTATACGAAATATAAGCAAAATTTGTCCCAAAATATAACTCAGTATAGTTTAAGTTGCTCTCATCTTGGAAAGTGTAATATGTCAACGGTACAAAGTAGGTTTACCCTTATGAAAAACACTACATGGCCCTTCATCTTGCCCTTGGGCATACTCGTATTTGCTTATGATGTCTTTAAAAATGAATTGTCATATTTATGAGTGTGTTTTGTCTGCTGCCCCGTTATTACCCTTTGGCCTTCACTGACCTATAATTATCTATACAAAACAGGAAAAGTACACCTTGTTTTTGCGCACATTTCATATTTTTATTATACCCTTTACCACGCAAATATGATAAACTGCCATATCTATATTGAAATAAGTGAATTCTGAATTGTAAAGAAATGGATATAAAGTGAATGTTTATTATGTTACATAGTTATCATTGTTCAGCTCTCATCGTGTGCAATTATAATTGTTATTTATGTTATTTTATGCCCGTAATATCAAATATCATTAAAACCTCTACATGCATAAAATAAAAATGTTTACCAATCAACTATGTGTTAATTAGTACAGTGTCTCTTAGATATTGGTTAGTTGTTTCTATAATCGGTATTACCTATAAAATGATTTCTATGCTGTGATGAATATAAATACAATAGAGATATATGAAAGCTACGTGAACTGCCTAAACAAGTCATACATTTATCTTTATTGATTTGTGTATGCGCCAGTGAGCTTCTCAATGCCACGGTGATTGATTTGAGAGAATAAAGACAGAGACAGCAGTGCTGTTATAACGCTAAGATTATTTAGTGTTACAATATATAGGCAAAAAGGAATAATACTCGCGAATCATCAGCGGATATTCATATTAAATAATCATACAATCATCAGAGGATATCCGAATTGACATGTGACATATTGCGTGACATTTTTCTTTGCGATCATTTGCATTGATAATAAAGGTAACAAATAATTACATTTCACAATTTTATTCTCTATGTAATACTTTGTACATATGTTTCTAATTATAAAAAATAATGCTAATAATATACGCAAAATAAACAAAATATTTATAGTTTTGAGCACTTTTTGGTTGCTTATGTATCCGATATAAGAGTATCATATGTATTGTGCAATGGTTAGTTAAACAAATTTAAACATAATCAGCAATCAGTTGCGTTTGTGGTCTCATTACGTTCACCATATATATTTTGTCTGGTCGTTACAAATCCATGATAAGAGTTAAAACATTAATGACAGCTGTCACACGTTCTACTAGATCAATTCAACAGTAGAATATCAGTTTACTTACTTTCTTACCTAATGTCGTAAATAACACATGTTTTCTGCATTAAAATGTTGCATTCTTTGTTTTTATTCAGCATATGTCACGTTTGTTGGTAGTTTTAAAGCCATTTAAAACGAACAGAAGGTTCCATTTTTTCTGTCAGATCTTTATGACTATTGAATTATGTCAGAGATAAATATCTGGTGAAATGAAAAATTACGTTAAATATACATTTCACAATAAAACAAAAGTTTATATATAATTAAATGTTTGATATTGGTTATACGATAATTGTAATAAACCATACTAAATGTTATTCATTTGGATACCCCTTTTCCACCTTACATGTATGGTTTTTATTTGTACTTTACATGACATCAAAAGCCTCGTTTCGTTTTAGTGTCAGTAATTGTAATATCATTTCAATTCTAACGATCTTGTTCCTCGCGTATGAGTTCGAGGTAGCCTGACCCATGTTCAACTTGTCAGTAGGTTTTGTATGCAGAATTATTCCGAGGATCGTATTTATTTCAAATTGAATGTTTGCCTTTCATAACAATGTATTCTGATATATAAATTATTTTCTATTATTTAAAACTGTCAACCACAGTTGTGTAACAAATACGAAAGCTTTAACAAGAGTGTGAAACAGTGTGTTATTGCTCGGGGGTATATTGGCGATGTCTGAGAATAAGACCTATGTCCATGTAAATATATGTATATTGCAAAGATCTAAGGAAAGTCTGGTCACTTTTTAATATGTTTTGTAACTAATTCTGTTTGTAATTTAACTTCATAGTTGTTTTGTAAAAAATATATCGCAATTAGGAGATGCTAAATCGCCCTCATTGAATGATGTGATTTCAATTATTCTTTGATGCACCAACTTGTCGTTCGTCTGCTGATTTTCAACACAACTAGACCATATACTGATCATTTACGTAACAGATCATATACTCGAAATACATCATAATACCAGACCTGCTATATCTGTAAACATTATACTTAGGTTGCTATCACACACGTGTGTGTAGATAAATAAGTGTCTAAACCAATACTACAAATTGTTTGCTAGATTTTTTATGGGTTTGTTTTACATATATTCATTGTGTATGTTTAGTTATGTTGTTGCTGCTAAAGGTAGGGTTCAGATTGATATGTTGGAAAAATGAGTTCTCTCGGTTTGTAAAGAACATTTATTAATATAGATTACTCATTGTTCGTCTGGATGTGCGTCTTTCAATTCATCTGTGAGTCCAGTGTCCGTACGTCACATTTTTGACAAGAGCTCAAATTATTATTATTTTTTCAGTTTTTAAGCTAAGATGTGACGAAGAAATTCAAAGCTCAAGAATCATAACTCTCTTGTGCATTTTCTTGGAGTTATTGCCCTTTGACATTTTTCGAATATATTTTTTGTCCGCGGCATTACTCAAGATTAAATGGAGATATAATCTTGAAACTGTTTGAATGGTCATTAAAAGAAAACATCAAGCTCTATTTTGTGTTAGTTTAGAGTAATTGCCCACTGCTATGATTCATACATATTTTTGTCAGGGGCATACCTATGAAGGTATTGGTAATTTAACAGCTTGATTAATCCCATTGGGGAGAGGCACAATAAGTCTCTGATATAAAGTTTTTTAGAGTCATTGCCCTTTCCTTTCATTTTTGTCCGGAGAGGTTTTTAAGATGTCACCTTTTAACATAGAATTATAAATCTCCTGAAAGAAAAATACAAAAATAGATATATTCGTATTTTTCCATAATTTTGGATTTTTAACCTTTTTTTCCATTGTACCCACTGTTTGTAATGCTCATATTCAATTTTGTCCAGAAAATATATCAAAGTCTATATCATTTCATTTTGTTATAAATTAAAAAAATATTAGCATAAGAATTACAATTTTAAGGTTTAAATGTAATGAAATCTTGTTTATGCTCAAATAGTTAAATTTATGAATCCAATTAGTCCAGGAATTATCATGATTTAGATATTAACTTCGATTCATTTGGAACATGGCGTGTAATGATGTTTGTGAGATATATATGTATAAAACAATTGAAGACTTTAAACATATCTTGGATAATCAATTAAAATTCTAAAATGTAACATATTGTTTACAGTTACATATAGTAATTGCTTTATCGTCTTGAACGAATCATTAAATTTTGTATATTCCTGTTGACAGTTTACCTATTGCATTACAGACTTTTTCTATGCGATCATTAGCATTGAATATAAAGGTAATAAAGAACAATTTACATTTTCGTAATAGCTGAAGTAGTTCTTTATTTGCAAAGGTATTCACTTTAGCATTAGAAGTTCTATTGTAAGATACTTGTTTTTAAATTGCAATCATGCTAACCACTTTTTGTTAGTGAAATTGATGACAATAACAAGCCAACCGACAAATATATTCTCTATAACAGTTTGACATATGGATAAATTGATTGGTGCTAATATTTTGCAATAAGCCTAATTGAAGTTAACGATCCGTCTTGAAAAATGTGTGCGAATTAAATACCTTAGAGAATGGCCTAGTGTGATGGCGACTGAGTTATTCTGAAACACTTCATATAGTAGAAAGTAAAAGTAATCTGAAAATCATTAGGCAATCTCACATCAATTTACAAAATCTCCCTAGAGCATTTATGCATATGATACAAGAACAATACATATGCTGAGTGTTAATTACCTAGTAACTAAAATGATTTTATCAAGTAAATTTGAATTAGTTGCCATGTCATCGATCACACTTTACAATTTTAATTGGTTTCTTTAAAAAGATTCTCGTAAACAGTGTTTAAGGTTTAATACTTTATTTAAGTTCTAAGAATGGGGATTTGAAATTTGATCAGTTGAGAAATGCAAGTTTATGATATTGTACAGTTTCATTTTGAGTGATTAAACGAAGAATTTGATACGTTAAATTATGCTTTACTGCAATATTATGACATTAAACAATTATATATTGAATGATTGAATAAGAAATTTGATATGTTAAGTTGCACATTACTGCAGATTAATGACAATGAACCATTATATATTGAGTGATTAAAAGAGAAATTTGATTAGGTAAGATTTGCTTTACTGCAAAATTATGACATTGAACAGTTATATATTCTGTAATTAAAATAGGAATTTGATAAGATAAGTTGGACATTACTGCACATTTATTACATTCGATAATTTTATAGAATGATTAAAGGATAATTAATGTAAAACCATTATGACGTCATTTAAGATGATATACAGGCAATATTCAATACGTTTTTACGATTATAGACCTCGAGAAAGATGAAGGACAATCGGAAGGTCAGCGTTCGTCGGCATATAAGTGTGTCGTCAGTACAATGACTTACTAATATATTAAATAGAAAACATTCTTGAACAGGGAAACAAAATTGCTTCTAGATTACGCCTGCCCTGTGAGAATTTCAGTCTGAAGGTAATGATCACATCAATATTGCCTTTACTTTTATTATTATGGAACTGTTGTTGTTGTTGTAACTTTAGAAAAGATTCAATCATAGTAGAAAACATTAAAAAACATTCAATTTGTTAAAGGAACTCCACTCAGGTCCAAAAGCATAAAGATATAAAATTTGAACTTTAATCAGAAAGAAATCAGAAAGATATGCAAAAAATAATTAAGAAATATACTCAGAAATAAATTGAAAATCGTATTATTGCGTTATCCTTAGTCCGATTTCAGTCAAAAGCATTGCAACGCTTTTCGATTTCGATCATTTTTTAACAATTAGAATAAAAACGGCTCGAACGAATGATCTGATATTTTGCACATACGTTATTGGTCGTACACTTCATCAAATGGATTATCAATCATGTCAAAAAACTCATTGGAGTCCCTATTTCTTTACGAACGTTTTAATTATGTCCAATATCCGCACGATATTTCTTTTTTAAACGCTATAAATCATCATAAACAACAGCTTTTAGCATGTTTATACATGGTAAACACGCTTCTGTTTATACTGAATGTAGCTTTTCCTATTATGAAATAATGAAGTCCAGCGTAGACAACAAAAGGCATATTGATGTTACTTGGTTTCTTTATATTGTAATCTAGTAGATGTCTTGGTGAACATCCTTTGTGTCTCATTGTAAATTCCTGTATACACCTATTATTGCATATTTGTTGCTGGACATCGGGCATTATAAGAGGGTTTGGATATGGTTTTTGTAAAGGTGTTCATACAATTTATTTACACCTCTGTGAAAGTTGTGGTTGCTGAGTAAATCTATATATTATCTGGAAGCTCTATCTCTTGAACTTTATACAACACCGAATATACACATGATAAAATGCTTCGGTGGATAAAGCTCTCCGTCCAGATGCTATTGACCAACAACGTCGGTCGTTGGGTATGAAACTGGCAAATTCTTACAGTGTTTGGGCGTGTTTCTGTGTCACACTTACCACAATTGTCACTCTTTCTCAAGATATGAAGCTTTTCTTTTAAAACTCTTTGTTTTGTTTTCTACAGTCTTCAACCCACTCCAACTTTTCTTGTACATTTTCGCCATCTGTGTATATTGTAGTCGGGATTACATCACTTTATGCACTAAAACAAGCCGTCTAATAACAAACATAATTTTTGTATCATTAACAGTTCATCGTATAAAGCTATATTAGGTGACAAGAAATATACAATGTATACAGTTTCAAAGAGCTTCTATTGTTGGTATGGAACTGTTTCAAGCATACCGCTTATGCAGGGAGTTTACATGTATTTTAATCATTGGCATTTCTAAAGGGAAAATGAACTTGTGATAAAAACAAAACAAAAACAAACTTGCACTGCTCCATAGTCTGTTTTTGGTTTCATTATTCAGAATGTTATGAAATGCCTTTACCTATGTAGAGATCTGGAACAGAATAAGGTCATGTTATGCTCCTTTATTAGGCATTGATCTTGTTTTTTTTCTTCTAAATTATTACTTTAATGATGGTTTAAAAACTTTTTTCTTTGAGAAGCATGTAATACCAAAAGTTCTTACCTGTTTCCATACGAGAAAACCGATATTTTGAGTCTGAAAAAAGAACGATATGACTTGTTTTTACCGTGCGAATGGTTCTTATAATGTTATAAACAAAAAAGTAAAATAAGCCAACTATTCATGCTTTCTATCAGATAAACAGTCAAATTTGCAGTTCAAAATAAGCTCAGCTAGATTCTATCGTGCGTTGCAGACTGTGAAAAAAGAAATTGATTGTTTTTGTATAATCTGCCACTGATTGTTATTTTGCTTGATGTAAAAGAAAAACACAGCATGCAATCTACAATTACAGGAAAACCCATGCCGCGACTCCAATCTTACAATTATGTATACGTTTTCTGAACTGATTTACTTGGAAATATTTTTGTTTCGTCGTTAAGAAAGGTAGCCAAATCTATATTTCAGTACTTGAATGTTCATTAATCAAAATAGGAAAGAAAAGATAAGTTTTCTATTGAAATATTGATGTTTTACATCACCTGCTGTTACTGTATGCCAAACGGTAAAGATCTAAAAATAGCATTTTAACTTGCATAAGGCGTGTACGCACAATGTTTTTGATCTTTTCGTTGATGAAAGTTTTTTGTAAAACAGATTAGAAATGAAATAAAATTTCATTTTTATACAGTTTTGAATGAGTTGAAATGAAGGTCATTGAAAATAAAAAAAGTTGTTTATAACACTGCATAAGCATCACAAATGGTCAAAACCACCTCACCTGCTGGAACTAAGTTATGCACAGACTCCATTAATTCGAACTGTTTTTTTTCTCACTTTTCACACAAGGATAAATGGTGGCTGCAGCTCTAATGCCTTAAACCTTAAAGGCAGCCCCTCAGCCAAAAGAGGAACCTTTACATTATCTAATTATAAGTTTTTTTGTTTTTATTACGAATTACTAGTTTTAGTAAACGGAAACAGTCCGACTAAATTTTGATATATCAAGTAGATTTACAGAGTTCTACATCAACAAAGTAATCATGATACTTTCAATATTTCCCTTCAACATATCAGATGTTCACGAACTTAAGCATATTTATTGTTGTTCTGGATTGTTTTGTTCGTCATTGGAGAGAGAAAAAACACAGCATGTCGTCGACAATTCGAGATCAGCACATGTCGTGATTCTATCCAATCAATCTAACATCTCTAGAAAAAAAGTCTAGTCTCGGATTACGTTTTCTATTTACAGGGAGGAAGTTCTATACATGATGTTCATTTTCATTGATTTTATATGATAAAAATCATAATATGAGTACCAGGCACATATAATCAGATCTAGACCACATATTGACTCAAACATACAGAATGAAAATCAAATTAAAGTTTTTGGGACAATCTTCTCGAATATTCTTGTATGATTTTGTTTTCATGCTTGCTATTAATTGTTTTCATACTTGCTGTTCATTGGTTTTCATACTTGCTGTTAATTGTGTTCATTCTTGCTGATAAGTTAGTACTTGTTGTAAATTGTTTTCATACTTGCTGTTGATTTCATACTTACTATTACCTGTATTAGTTTTTATACTTGCCGTTAATTGTTTTTTTATACTTGCTGTTAATTGATTGTTTTCTTACTTGCTGATAAGTTCACACTTGTTGTTAATTGTTTTCATACTTGCTGTTAAAATGTTTCGGAGTAATGACTCATTTTAAAATAGAGAAAACAATAATTTGTACATTTCTATTTTTGTTTATACTTAAGATAATAAGAACAAGAAATTTTTAAATTTAATTGTTTTAGTAACCATCAAAATGCTTTTATTTAGTACAAAATGCTTAACATGCTGGATTAGTGAATATCCATACACTTAGTCGACTTGCGACGATAGATTCAACCCATGCGACCAATGTCTATCATATTCTGTACTATTCGCTATGCAGTCTGTATATATTTTAAAAAAATTCCTAAGAATAATGAACGCTTATGTTCAGATTGGTTTTAAGTCCATTTTATATAATCAGCGAAGTTAGGGTTTAATATTGATATGATGCATGCAATTCAGAAAAGAGTACTCGAAGAAACATTAGTAAATATATAATGATAACATTCTATCAAAACCAAACAAGACAACTTTTGTAAGACTTCCTTTTAAAACATTTTCTTAGGAAACAAACAAGTTCCCTTATCTTTAAAAAACATTCCCGTATCTTTGTTAAGGAAAACAACAATCCAAGATCTTTTAAAAGATTTTCTAATGCATGTTAGAATATAACATACGAGTATATCTTAAAGGCCCATTATGCCTCAGAAATGCCGTAATTTTTTTTTATTTTATATTTTTTATATTTTTGGTATCTTTGGTTCCAAAAAATAAAGGTTTTCCATATAGTTTAACTATCGTTGATCATTTTGCTTTGTTGACAATAGTATAATTAATGAATGAATTAAGATTTTGAATGGAAATCAAAATACTACTTTGTTTACTTTTTGCTACCTTCTCGACACATAACTACGCATTCACAACTACTTTCCTCAGCTGTTAAAAACATCAATCATGCTCTTAATTCATTGTAACAACATAATTAAACACATTCATAACATTTCTAACGAATTTAATAAATATGTATTTCTGAGACAAAATGTGCCTTTAAAAAACCTTTTCTATGCTTGCGTGACTAAAGACATTTTCTCAAAGAGATTTTCATATGCTTGCTCAAAAGCAGTATTCTCGAATATCAATCATGTAAATTATAAAATTCAGTTATTGTTCATGTTTTTGTACATTTTTTTCTAATTGTATAAATATATAAATAAATGCTGTGGTTGTTAAGTTGGTTCAGTGTGTTCAGATGAACACTTTGTTGGAGATGCAATTTTGTTAAACAAATAAAAAAGAAAGAAAGAAAGAAAGAAAGAAAGGAAGAAAGAAAGATTGAAAGAACGAGGGATTGAAAGAAAGAAAGATTGATAAAAAGAAAGAAAGATTGAAAGAAAGAAAGACACGAAACGAAACAAAGAAACGAAACAAAAGAAAGAAACGAAAGGAGAAGAAAAAACACGAACACCTCGTCAGATTTCTCATAAATATCGGGATAATATTAAAATGTATGAAAAACGTAATATTGCTTTGATGAATGTTCGCTTCATATCTTCTGGAATACATAGCTTAATGAAAGTTGACACTTTTGATTGATATGTCTTAAATAACTTTGTGAAATCCCCAGTATGCTCGCCAATGTTTCATGAATCCTAGCGCCGGAATAATAATGCATCAATCAAATATATTACTAGAAAGTAGAGTCATATACTGAGTTTTTTTATGTTCTATTCGTGTACAGTAGAATATATTGGCCAGAAAATAAACTGGAATTACTTGGGTTATCTGATCGGGTTTCTCTTTATTTATGGCTAATCGTTGTTTATTGTATGGTTAATCTTTTATAAGCATTTTTTACGCTTACTGTCGGTACTGAGCGAGTGAAATTATACTCATTATTCTTGCATTAAATATGCGCATAGTAGAAGAAAACGTGCTTTAACCGATAAAATCACGCGAGCACGCGCCGTTGTTGCACGTTTCTAATATTCATGACTCGTGCGCGATGTAAAAAAAAGCTAGCAGTTACATTATCATAACATAACTGTCAAATAACATCGCTGTAGCACGTGAAAAGCACGACGAACCGCTTCCTTTACGTACGAAAAACAGGTACAAACGAAACGCGGAATTTCAGGTCAGACACTCACTCTTATGCAAGAATTATGCGTATTCCACACCAGATCGGGCTTTAAATTTGTCATTGTGCTTCTGCAGATGTTAATGCACCAAAAAGGTGCATTCACCTTATATTCGTTGGCTAATTCCACACCAGCTCGGGCTTTAAATTTGTCATTGTGCTTCTGCAGATATTAATGCACCAAAAAGGCGCATTAACCCTATATTCGTTGTCGGTGTTTGTAAAAGAAACATTGTTTTTATTCATATTAATATAGTCCTCATCATCGGCTTGTCATTTATGGTCTCGTTTAGATATATTTTTATCAATCCATGTTTAAGATATTCATCCGCTATATTGGAACTACTTTTCTTTATCTAAGAATTGAATATTTTACAAAAAAGCAGGAACACGTTCTCCTGATCACTGTTGGGTGTTTTTTGTTTTGCATATCACAATTAGGTGGCGTAGGCGCAGTACTTTATTGAGGTTTTACATAATTATAACTTTCATGAAACACTGAAGGTTTTCACTTGAAAGTTAATTAGTATCTTCGAAATGAAATCTGGGCAAAAACCATTTTAAAGAGCTATATTTTTAGCATGCATGGATATTAAATGAATGAAGTTTATACCATTACTGAACATACATTTATATATTTCCTGGTACAAATATGAAGATATATGAAGATGTTGTGTCAAAAATCACTAATTCAAAATTACACATAACCAAACAGTCATAATTATATATCACTGATCAGAACCCTTTATCCATATGGCCACGAGAATTCAAACCCAGTATCCGTCTTATAGCTCTTGTATACATTAAACCTTTTTGTATATCCCCTTGCATAAAAGCCGTAAATCACATTCATTTCTTATATTTATATGATACAAACAAGAACATTTTAGATAATACATTTTAACAATTAGCATAAAATGGGACCCAGTTTTAAAAGTACCCAATAACTCTTAAATTATCATTAAACAGTTATTTTCCTTTTTTATTTTGACTTGTAATCCAAAGGTATGAAAAAGCCACTTCAAAATTAACCATTTCTAAATGAATACTTTAGAGGTGGTTACGTTTTATGCTTTTCGAATATGATAATTATATCAAATAGAAATTCAAATACCTTAGAATCAATTAATGCCAATCCTATCAAATAAAAGTCATCATGACTGTGCCTTGCAGATTTATCATGACGAACTAAGTCTTTAGAAACCATGTTCAAGTAACTCTTTTTGAATAACATTTTTAAAACTAAATTTATCTTTATTAGCTATGAAATATTAGGTGCGTTGCCCTCGATGCCAAATAATATTTCAATTGGTGCTTATAATTCAGATAAACTCTATGATTATGAAATCAAAGCACTGAAGGCACTGAAGTTGTTTACGTCTTCAACACGCGCAATGGCTTGTAACCTCAAGGGTTCCACTTTAGATTAGTTTGGTGCCCAGGTTAGTTATTTTTAAGTACAATTAAGGATGAAAATATACATACTGACCATTCTTATTTATCTTACGCTATTCGAAACTATTCTTTAAAAGTTTTTGCAAATAACATATTTACATAACTGCATGGATGATGGTGACTTTGTTTTACGTTGATTCTCTTGTTTGTTATTAAATCTTGCTCAAGGCAAAAACAAATGAAATCAGTGCCTTAAGTTATTTTTCCTAAGCCACAATGTTTTTAACTACTTAGGTAACGTTGTAAGTACGGTCATTTAGTATAAAAAGTACGATTAACAAGATTCTGAGGTTATCGTATTATGTATGAACTTACAATAGATGGTGACCTGGGTAAATTACACATTACCACACATTCTTGTTATATACCAATACAATTTGTGCAAGTTGTTAACATGATATATATTATGTTACCATTCAAATCATTCGATTATTGCACAATCGCAATATCTAGCGATAAAAAACAATTAATTTGCCATTTAAGTCATGATATAGGTGGTACGAAATACTGCAGAAAATTAATATGACGGCCAATTTGTCACATTTATGTGTATAGTACGTCTGAACTATATACATGTATACTTAAATTTAACGATCCAAATTAAAGAAAGAAATATACTGACCTCTTAAATAAGGCTGTTTTCGTTCGTATACCTCGTCAAATATGATCTAATAATATTTCAAATCCTTTTTAAAGAAGAGATCAGCTATAAAGAATATGAACTTTTTTCTATTCATTTTAATCCTCAGGTAACTCACAAAACGCTGAATTATTCGCGTATTTGCGAAATATTCACGGACACGAACGAAGTTGTTGTATGTTGGATGAAAATTTAATTCTAATGTTTATTCCCTTCATGAAATGAAAGGTTTTTTTATACTAATAAATCGATGGATTCATACATTCTGTCGTATTAGGCAATAATTTCACTTTTTAGTTTTCTCTTGCATCCAAATGATGTCGGATGTTGTCAAGGTTTTATATTCACATTCTCATTGACCTATTTAAGGTTCTTATTGCATTTGCATTGCTCTTCAATGGAAATGTTTTCAAAGTATTATTTCATAATACAATGCTGATAAAAAACAATAGAAATATATAATTAGGATGTTCTTATAAGATATTTCTGGAAAACTGAATTTTGACAGGGTTTTGAAGTGGTTTAGTATGAACATATAATATTATATATGTTGACCAATAACATTTTGTTCTTGAACGCTTTATTATCCGCTATATATGATTATATGTCACTTTGGATCATGTATCCAACACTTACCAAATACATGTATATATAATTATTTTGTGGTTAGTTTTCACGTATGATACTGAAATTTATCAACATAATTATTTATGGTATTAAGAATCTCCTGTCAGACCAATTCACTTAAAGTGATAATAGCAGTAAATTTTGATAGCGTTACTTATTTTGCAAAAGTTAGCTATATAAATTATGCAAATTGTATTTATTGGTAGCTATTGGTAAACAACTGATAATTCTAAATGTTTGAAAACATAATTTTGTAAAATATATTTCATGGTTTTCATAGTCAGGAATTTATCATAAAATTATAATGAAAAAATACAAACACACTTAAAGGCAAAAATGTTTGGACAACAAGTTTTAACATATTTATTTTTCCTTGCATTTTTACATGCATGACTAACTCTTTCTTTCGTTCGGCGTTGAGTACACTTCGTTCCCTTCCATGGAATAAGTTAAGTAAAATTGGAAGAAATTGTTTCGAGAAAAAGAATGACATAGGACCTTGCTAGATTAAATATAAAGAATCAATTATGCATGTCGTCTGCGGTAGAGGGAAATTTGTCACGTAAAATAATGACCATGTAGAGACACATTCCAGACACTAACTTGAAAACTATCCGGGGGTTAAATTTAATGAGCGAGACATTGATCGTGATTGCGAGGCTTCTGATTTCTGGTTCCTGTAAACGCTCATTAAAATGGTATACAGATATTGTCAGTTATCGATTATCGTGTTAACCTCGTGACTTACCCGATATTTCTTGTATATTAAAGTTATGAGTTCCCGTATCTACCCGTATTGTGTGACATTATAGCTTAGTTTACAAAACAAACGTGTTTCTAATGTGAAAGTATGTAGTTATCTCCGGTCACAAACTTTTTATTAATATGATAGATAGCAGAATACAATATACTTAATAGACCAAAGTCTACCATAAACGTTATGAAACGATAACGTTATTCAATTAAGGGGGAAAAAAAACGTTTTGATCTGATTAAAAGAATTGTTCCCTGAGACATACGCTAGGTTAATTGACTGTATCAAAAGAACATTTTCCCCCGATCTAATTCTAAAACAATTATCCCTCAAAATTTCGTTCGACTGTATAATGATGTTAAGGAATTAATTAAGTTGCCTTAAGGCCTCAGCAGACGATATGACTTAGAAGTAAAACGCCAATTAAAACGTAGATGTACACGAAAATCTTGTGTGAAGGTTGCTATTTCTTGAATTTGTAAAACCTAAATTTTCTGATTTACAGGATAAGACATGTTCTATATTGTAATTCTTGTTGTACAGATCTTCTTCCCACAACAATGACAAGTGACATATTTCCAAATTATCACCCGATATCGGTGTAATGAAAGAAATATCTGAACAATTATGGCTAAAATGTAATCATTACAGTGAGGGGGGGGGGGGGTGATTTATGGATTGTTCGAATCCTGAATTACTTAAAAAAGGATCATTTACATAGAAGTTTTTAAAAATGGAAGAATTTCATTGCTGGTATTTTTTCTTAATTAGAGATTTTTTATAACGAAAGAACAATATACAGCTACAGAACAGGTTTAGGGTGCTTAGTCACACAAGAAGTGCACTGTTATAACATAAATTTTCTCGCCTTTCTATCTACACAGAACTTTTGTTTGGTCAATATCAACGATTTTAACATTTACACATATTCCAGTAATCATGTCAAAATCCAGCAAGTGATCCATTTGGAGTTTAATATTCTTGAGGTAAACATGATGATTCTTATAGTGCAGAGTTACTGTCTGGATGCAAGTGTTGTATTGCTTTGAAAATTGTACATCTTATCTATTATATTAAGAGTCGTTCAAATAGATCGTACTGTCTGTTGAGGTCTTTTCATTGGCAAGAAAAACTTAAAGCTTGGTGCCTTTATGTCTTTGTCGTGCTATTTGACAGTGGTATAGGAATTAAAATCTATCAAATTTCATAGACTCAAATTTTTATATTTGCGTTATTCTACATGTTTGAAATTATTTCATTTTCAGTTTGGTCCTTCAGAATAAAGAACATTTTAACTTGATGCTGAAAATACTGACAGATAAATAAATCATGTAAGTATCATTCTTTTTTTGATATTATAGATACTTTCATTGATCATTGTTTATGTTTAATGATGTATGACGGAACGATGCTCAGCATTTAGCCCTTTGGTGTTAACAGATTCTACCTATACGGCCAGTGCATAACATGATCATTTGGCAACACCCGTGCCGCCTGACCATGGTCTTCATTTCATCTCTATTCAATCGGACTTGAAATACACCATAAAAGGATGAATTGTTTTGTCCAGAATAAGTGATGGACAAATCCATTTAAAATATTTAACGTTGTATGGGTTGAAAATGATGATATGAGCCGCGTCATCACAAAACTAACATAATGCGTTTGCGACCAGCATGGATCCAGACCAGCCTGCGCCTCCGCGCAGTCTGATCAGGATCCACGCTGTTCGCTATCAGTTTCTGTACTTGTAATAGGGTTTGTAAGCGAACAGCATGGATCCTGATCAGACTGCGCGGAGGCGCAGGCTGGTCTGGATCCATTCTGGTCGCAAACGCATAATGTTGGTCTTTTTCGTGGCGCGGCTCATATATAGAATATATGAACTCTATTTTTCACAAATGGTAGGGTTGACATTTGGACTATCTGAAGGCAAACTTAATCAGAGTGTCCAGAACATTTATAACTCTTGCAACGTTAGATATATGAAGTATTTAAGTCTGGACAAAACTGTTCATATCTTTTAGGGAAAATTTTAGAATAAATACAGAGCAGTGAAGACGCATGGTTGTAATCAGTATCCGCCAGTAGTTCAAGTAAAGCATATATAAATATTGTAACTGCGGACACTTGGACTGTCAATATATTGCAAAATATTTTGCAATATTTATTATTTAGTACAAATGCCATTGCATCTTGGATCTTTTAAAAAAACATTCTTATTTGTAAACTACGATTATGACTGAAACTATTTGTAAGGCAGACTTTTCTGTAATATAGAATAAGGTGTATTGAATATGTTACTTAAATAAATTTCCTTATCTACCCATTTGTAAGCTTGTTCTACTGAAAACATAATGAATAGGACATTATACCATTTTAAAAACACTGATTGCCTCTGTCTGTAGAACATAAAGGGCGAGTTTAATAAAGGAGAAATCACAGAATTATTAAAGTTTTTAAAGTTTCAATTCTTATTGAAGGTCGGGGTAAAACATTACTTTTGAGATATATTTGAAATATTTACTAATATTAAACATAAAATAGAAATAACATAACTCACATAGCAATATATTGAACAAATAAATATATTTATTACTAGAAATCACATTACTTTTATTTCATATCTTTGCAATATCTCGATAAAATTTGAAACCGTTAATAGAATTGTTTTCTCCAAGTATTTACATATTTGCAATGATATATACTCGTATTTACTTTTAATAACACTAAAGAAGAAAAAATATTTAAGACAGACTGATAGATTCTGAATATACGTTTGCCATTTTTCCATGTATAATTTACAAGATAGCGTAAAATGATATTCATATTCCACAGTATTTCGTGTACACAGTTTACATTTTGAGATCCAATCTGAAATATGTCATCTGCTTTTGTTATTTGTATTTCTAAAGTACTTAGATACATGCAATCTCTAGAACAAAAGAAAAATAATGATTACATGTAAATAAAACTCACAGAGTTTTGCATGCTTTCAATTTGCGTAAACAAATGTTGTAAAAATTATCAATTAAGTGTTGTTGAAATGGTCAATAAAATTAACGCTAACACGATATTTTCGAAGGAAGAAGAACACATATCTATTTTTATCAAAATATTTATGCTCATAGGGGGTTCTAGAAAATTGATTTTCCTGTCTGAAACAAAACAAGTTTATTTAATTTGCTAAATAGGCTTCAAACAGACGAACCATGTCTAGAACACATCTTCTTAAGCCCTTATGTTCTTTTATTATATTTATAATTATTATTATTATTATGTTTGAAATATTTCTAGAATAATTATGTTCTTTTTTTAATTATCAATATAATAATAATACTTCTTCTGATACATATAGTACCGATTTATGTGTCTAGACTTTCTAATAATTAGCTTGTTTATTAAAATATATTCTTTAGATGGTAAGATTTTGTCTGAATATGTGTTTTAATACCCTGATATCTTTGTTTTTGTTTTGTTTTCTGATATAGCGTGTCGGATTGATATCAATCTTTTTTCCTAATTAGATACCAATCTTCTGTATATAGAAGAAATACGATTGCTGTACTAGTTTCATATAGATTTTCTTCTCCCATCATCTCCACGTCTTGCTGTTTCAAATGTTGATAAACATTCGTTGAATTATTGATTGTCTATCAGAAAGCGTATGGTATAAACTAACGTCTAGTTTTTGACTGATATGAAATGATAAATCAGTGAAGAGGCAATATCTAAACGTTGCTATATAATATGTATGTATAAAACATTATATATAAAGTGTGAAAATTACAAGTGCAGTGTTGAACAACGAACGCTAAGTGGTTGAAGTTATATTTTTTCTCCAGTGAGATCGTGCCATTTTTTCAAATAGTCTGGTATGTCTGATTTATCTAATCCACAAGATCTTGTCATTTTATACTTTCCCGTTAAATCAGTTTATCATACTCTCACTGTGTTAAAGATTCAAAACATACGTTCAACCACTAAACTTTGCCGCTTTGAACAAACAATCTTAATTTCATTAATTAATGTTGACAAATAAATACTAAATCTACGAAGTGACAAAATCACTATACTTCTAAATGTCTCTATATATTAAACTTGACAACATGTCACAATTTTATATACAATCATATCAACAAAAATATATATGATACATGTACGTATAGTTTAATAAGGAGAAAAGAGGGAAGGGTTCTAGATAGTGTAAGCATAACGTTTGGTCCAACTTTTTGGTCTCGTAGACTGTAATTATGCCTATGTGTTAATACAGAACAATAAAACATGATTAAACTAAGAAAAAAAAAGCAACATAAAAAAGAAAGAAAACTATATTGTTAAGCTGCAAGAAGAAATACATATTATATGAAATATTGATATATAAATATCCTTTGCAAGACAAATTTCCATACGTTTGTAAGAAAATTTAAATTTATTATATTTTACAATGAACCTTTAAACTTTGCATATTTTGATAAAGAATATCAACTTGCTATATTTGTATATCAAATGGATTAATTTGAAGCCATTGATTCTGTCTTGTCACCACGTTATAGAAGCTAGCTATGTTTAACATCAATCCTTCCTATCATTTGAAAACATCTGAAGATATTGCTTTTTTAGATCTATTATTTCAATGGATGTCTGAGCAATGTTGTAGCTATTAGGCTTGATGTTATTTCAAACATCAATCTTTACAAGAAGTATGCAAAAGATTTAAGATAATCACCTGAATACAGATTCTGCTGATTGATTGATGCAATGTTAACATAAACAATATATCAGCAATCAGCTTTATGAACAAACATTTGTGAGTGTAGAGTAGATCTGTCTATCGATCGTCATACTGAATGACATGTTTTAAATGAATTTATACATTGTTATCAAATTTTGAATATGGTAAGTATTTTAACAAAGAGAGCTTAAGCCCCTATTTATCTTTGCAACAAATCTGGATTGTATAAAACATTAAACCAACAACTTCTAAACCTACTTCCTTCAAATTTCCAACAGAACTTGATCAGTAGCAAATTAAAGCATTCAATAGCTAAAATGCAAAATTTACCATGCTTACTTTAAATTTCTAATAGTCCTTGAACAGTATAATTAGTCTTGTAAAATGAAACAATAAACCTCCAGTTTGCTAAATTTTCTCTGCATTCTTCTAGAGGGCATGCTTCTTTTTCCAAACAAGATAATGAACTAATGGCATCAACACAGAACATGCTAATTGTTGTGACATGATACTAGTTATGTTTTTGGACTCAATAGAGGAGACTTAATCTGCTCGGCCTTACGGAATCCTATTTCGTCCACAATATTTCGCTAGTTAACACGCGATAATTATCGCATCTAAAGGGCGAAATATAGTATTAAATATCGCATGTCATAAATTTCGCTAGTCTCTCACGCGATAATTATCGCCCTTTCTATAGACCAGAGACACTTATACTAGCGAAATTTAACAATTTCGCCTCGATAATTATCGTCTTAATTTTCGTATGTTGTGTGTTCATCAGGCGATAAATATCGCGTTGAAGGGCGCTAATTATCGTATGAGAGACTAGAGAAATTTAATACATGCGAAATTTAGTACTAAATTTCGCCCTTTATAGGACGCTAAATATCGCGTCTGAACTTAATTCTTCTCGTGTTTTTAGTCCTAGGATTTCCTGAACGGGACTCTCTATGGTCTATCAATCGCTAGGTACAAGGACACTAAATTTGTATGTGTATTTTCTTCCTCGGTATGTTTAAAAATATTGTAGAAGCCAAATGGAACAAAATCTTTAGAAAACATTATAGATAGTAAGTGACCATAGCGACAAATAGCCTCGTGTGAATTTTTGAATGGTTGTCGAGGCAGACTTATCATCATAATTATTATTGCTTCTTATATCCCATTGAAAATATTGATATTGGCTAACATCTTGGATTATATTAATTAATGTCACCATATCAATATAAACTTTGAGTTTTAAATGTATGCAAAATGGACTGTACATTGTCTGTCGACATAGTATGTTTCCGTGTAAAAACTGAGATGACAGTATATTGCCTCTTGCAGGTAGCCACGTTTGGCCTCATGAAAATTCCAAAAATGGTTAAAGGCCGAGCTTGTTTATTTGTCCCGTACAGGGGTACACATACCTCATTTGGAAAATACCAGATATTTACCCCCTAAGCATCAATGGACTGTGCATTGTTCCTATTACTTAGCCACGTACGGCCCCGTGTAAAAAACTTAAATGTCGACAGAAAAGGACTGTCAATTCGATTTTTTAATGTCTACAAGGCAGTCTGAAGGACAGCTAAATCCCCTTCCGCAGTGAACATGAATATGTACTTCTTGTCCTTTTACCAAACATGACGTTGAAGTTGTGTCATGCATATCATAAGCACATAGTCTCACAATGGTGATTATTTGTGCCAACGTATTTAAAATCTTCCGTAAAGTTAAAAAGTTATGGACAACATATAACATTGACCCTGGGGCATTTAAAAGTTATGGAGGGGCATTAATGTAGACTTTTTATAATGTGACCTTGACCTTTGGTAAAGCAACTCAATTAGTGCGATCTGCATATGTTCTTATGATGGTGATCAATTGTATTTAGTCATTTTTTAATTTCAGTGGTTA
>NW_026858583.1:0-31624 GCF_026571515.1 Ruditapes philippinarum
GGGAAAAAAAATTCAACGCAAAATAGTGATTTTTGGCAATTTTTGGAGATGTCCCCTCGTGCCATGGTAACAGAAAATTTAAGTCTGAGCATGTTGTTGCAAGGACAATGGTCCAGTCAACATTTGTGCCAAGTTTGATTAGTGTTGAAGCAGTTTTTATAGTATTATAGCAATTTGAACTTGTAACGGGAGACTTTTCAATGAAAACAGCCATTTTTCACAAAATGCTCATGAAGCAATGGGTTAACATACAAGTCAAATATCTCCCTAGTGTGCATCAACACGAAATGGTTAAGGTGTCTGACTCTCAACCAAGGGGTCGTAGGTTCGAGCCCTACTTTGGTCACATATTTCTTCATTTGACACCAGTTCTGGTTAGTTCCAAAAAAAGTACTCGAAAGTGATTTATATAAGTTGCAAGAACTTGTTTCGTAATCGAACTTAAATAAATATAACTGACACGTAAGAATACGTAAAGTAGTTCGAGTGAAGTTTGGTCGAAACTTGCATGATGAAATATACTCCTTTTTAGTTACTTTACAGAGCTTTCTAAACATTAAATCGGATTAGTGTGTACAAATGCATTGTGAAGTAACTGGGTCATATTTATGGGGAAAAGCTTTCATTTGCAAAGACAATTGCTCGGCTATTTCCGTTAAAGTTCGGATAAGAGATTATGGTTTCCGAATAGTTTTCATTAATAATTCGATATAATTATAAAATACATACTCGCCTATAACTTGTATATCGTCTTTATTTGCACAACCGATTTTAGGACATTCTTATCTGGAGTCGCACGCTCGTGTTGTAATGTCCTTGCTTTTTATTATTGTTTTATTATCTAATTCTATGTACATGTATGATTATGAAAATAAAATTTGCCTTCGCAGCTGGTAGGAATAGGATGTTACATGAATATAATTCACATTTTGTTTTATTTGCGGCGGAATGTTTTAATGCCTAACCGCAAGTTACTTAACATCTGTTACTTTTCCATTTGTCACATATATAAATATTGTTTTTGTTCATTCATAATGGATGGTTATTGTTTCAGGTTAAATACCTTAAAGGCCCATGGTTGATATTTGTTTGTTGTTTAATCAAGTTCAAAATTAGTTTAGTTAATAATAAATCACGACACACTCATTTTTCAGACAACGACATTCTCGACTTTAATGTTTTATACAGTGTCGTCGGCCAAAATTGTAAAAGAAATACCCCATCCCCGCTTTTTCATCCTCCGCCTCCACGGGAAACAAACACACAAGCGTACATGTTTCATGAAAAATTAGATAAATAGAAAGAGATTGATGACAAATAAAAAAAATGTACCGTCTGAATCCGGGACGTTTTTACGTATGGTGGTAAAAATTGTCAACAACCGGAAAACACATTAGTGAAAATTGATTAAAGCTATTTCTCCGTAATGACAAAAACTCTTCAAGGGAAAGTAACGGTATACTCGTATATATCACCGGACTTAAAAAAATAAGCGTAGTTAAAATATATTTATTAGTTTATTATCTTTAGAATGGTTTTATATTGATATGTTGACAGATTACTGTTTTTAGTTAGCGAGGTAACTATTTAGCGAGGGGGATGGCCGTTGATTTCAAACCACTTATCCCTCACCGTGGTTTTACTCAGGTGCACTTTCATGCCTGAAATAATACACGAGAGTACACCTGAGGTCAACTGTTTAGCGAGGTTACTGTTTACAGTAACGGTTAACATATGTACTCCATTTGCGTATTTTCCTTTACATTTTGAATAAAAATGTAAAACAATTATCTTACCGTCTCTTATGTGCAAATTTTATTATTAATTATTCCTATTTATGATTTAATACCATAGTATATATTTGATGATACTGACTTTTTAAATTTAACGACACTTTTGTGAAGCTCATTTAATCTATGTAATTACCTGTGCCTATATTATCTTCATTGATTTGCTCGACAACCCTTAGAATATCTACAATTTATGTTAACTGTCCTGTTGAATCCGTTATAGACAGACTACCTGTAATATTTACCTACATGCGTATATTGTCCTTATTGAAATACTCAAAGGCGCAGCTCGACATCACCTTTAATATCTACAATTTACGTAAACTGTCCGTTCGAATGAGCATGAAAGCGGAGTGCCTTTAATATTTACCCACATGCGTATGTTGTCCTCATTGAAATACACCAAAGGCCAGTGTGACAACGTCTTTAATATCTACAATTTACATGAACTGTCTTTTTGAATCTACATTTAGGTAGAGTGCCAATAAAATTTACCTCCATACGTATATTGTCCTCATTGAAATACTCCAAGGAGCAACTCGACAGCTCCTTTAATATTTACCTGTACATGAACTGTCCTTTTTTGAATCATTATGAGGGAAGAGTACCTTTAATATTTACCTGTACGTGAACTGTCCTTTTGAATCATTATGAGGAAAGAGTACCTTTAATATTTACCTGTACGTGAACTGTCCTTTTGAATCATTATGAGGGAAGAGTACTATTATTTAATATTTACCTACATCGAACTCTACGTGTCCTTTTGAATCATTATGTGCGTAGAGTACCTTTAATACTTACCTGTGTGTGTATATATAATGTCCATTTAGAAAGCGAATTACCTTTATTATTTATCTGCACGTACATATTGTCATTGTATTCACATTTATTATATATGTACTGGCACACTTTTATATCTTACATGGGAGAATAGCATAATTAACAATGTAAAAAGAAAGGATGTTGATACGTAGATGTTTTCATGTTATAACACATTCATGACAAGGTTACAAATTAAAGATTAGGGTGTCAACCTTCCACACCGGGGCATCAGTCTAAAACACGCTACTTAGCTTATCTGAAACAAATGTATACACAGCCATATAATATTATATAATAAAAGTGAATATATAATGTAGAAAGTCTGTGAATTGATATATATTGCTCGGCAGCAAAAGTGACAATGGGATTTAAAAATGTGCTAAAGGATTTTTGGTATATAAAGGATATTTTAACGGTCATTTTTGTGCCAATAATACTACTTCCGTTACTATTGGACGGCGGCAGCCCTGTGAGTATTTTGAGTATTTTTTTCAAATATTTTATTAAATTATTCAACAATATTTGAAATCATTCTCTAACGTTATTTATTACATAAAATGACAAAAAAACAAACAACAAACGTTCTGTAAACACTGCTTTTTGACTAAATTAGAGATAGAGATACTCGTAAAATGCATGTGTTAATTCCAAAAAGCAGTGTTTAATACACTTCAAATGCAAAGCAGTGTATCAATTTGAGGTACAGTTTATTTATGTCATTAATCTTATTCATGCACATTATAAATCAAGTATGCCCGTTACAAGATAATAAATACAAACGCACGGCTAAATTGTTAACTTAGAATGTGTACAAGATTCGAAGCACCGGTAGAAAAAATCGAGTTCAAATTATAATAGCTTAGAATGGTAACGAAAAATTAAAATGATGATATATAACGTTCTAGTCGCTTATTGTTTTTTTTGTAATAACCATGTAACGTAAATTAAAAGCATTTATAGTTAATACATGTACATAAATATTATAATACATTTTACAACTTTATATCTCAGAATATATGTTAGGAGAGTGAAATTAAAGTTAGCGTTTTTGAAAATAATTTTTTAACGTTTCAGTTATGTCAATGATTTCTTTTAGGTTTGAAGGCTTCCCTTATAAATAGATATGATCATTGAAATATTCAGCTATATATGTTGTTGACTAACAGACTTGGTTTTTGATCTATTCTTTAGATGTTTGTTTTTTATGTTTAGTTTTTTGGGGGGATGGGGGAATTGGGTGTTTCTTTTGTTGTTGTTGTTGTTGTTTCTTTGTATATTTTTTTTTCAATAGATAAACAATGGAAATTTTAAATTTTTATCATTTTACAAACGCAAAAGACTTAAGGTCAACAATCTATAAATCAGGGAAAACGTTCTGGTTCCTGTCCATGTAACACAGGAGTACAAGTCTTATTTAACACATAGGTGCGACATCCTTTTACTCGTATATAGTGATTTCGTTACAGAGAATTCATGTTTTTTCTAGTCTAAGTTCGTGTTACATACATAACAAGAATTATAACATTGTCGTCTGCTCTTCTTATTGAATTCACGTCTGCTTGCCCCTCGTGTGTTCGTCTGCTTGTCCCACGTGTGTGATCAAATGAAATATGTTGTATTTAATGTTATCATTCTTGACGATACGTGACACTGTTTTATTTAATGAAAATGAATCAAACTTACAATACAATTTATATTCACCATAGTCGAAATTCACAAAATGTACAAAAAAACATGTAAGAACTATGAACAAAAATAATCTGTATGAACAAACTACGGAGAATCGTTAGGGTCATCTTTGTTCCGGCGTTTTGACCGGTGAAAATCGATGCGAAATCGTTAAAATACAAACTGAAAGTTCGATACCTATCTAAGTAGCAACCACGATGCGACAGTGCGATATCTTTTCTATCATTTCGTGTCTTTTTGCATCGCATTTACGTGTTTTGGGATTGTCTTATCCCACAGACGCGCTTCTCAAATGCGAGACATTGATAGCTCTAATGGGACACCGTATCAAACAAAGTGAATGCGCATAAATTTAATTTCACATTAAAATTTTATACTAATGTAAAAATTACAGATATAATACGTTTTATCTGAAATGCAGTCGACGAAATTAAAGATAAACGGCCGATATTAAAGATAAACGTGAAATGTAAAAGATATCAACAAAAACACAAACACACAGAAAAAGAAAAGGTGAAATATGTGTGTTTTTACTTACATTGTCCTTATTTACATCGGAACTGTAAAATTGGCACATTGTATTTATTTGTATTAATTCTTTATTATAGTCTCATCTATACACATATATACATATAAAACATTTAAAACATTAATTTTGTATATAGCCATTCTCGAAAGAATTACAAGAGACTTGTTATAGCTAATACTAAGAGGGATAACTCCACAGTCCATATTATAGAAATGTATAATATGTATATTGTAGATTTACCTCCCTTATTAACGTATACATTTACATCATATAAATCAATTGCAATAGGATGACATAATTGCACATTGTCATTATTAAGTTATTTGAGACATTTAATTACAAAATTATAATAGACTTTATACATTCTAAAAGTTTGATAACCTCTACTGACCTTGTCTTAAAAACTGCCATAAGAAATTATAATATAAAATACTAAATTTTGTTATAAAAGCACTATCGCGCAATATAAAAAAAATGATTTTACAAAATCATTTGTCACTCATATTTAGACAATGGATGAACTGTTCAGTAGTGATTATCAAAACATAGGGATAAAACAACTTATTTACGCAATTAAAATATATCATATTCTATATTAAAATTTCTATGTGTTTAAAATTATACATTATAAACTGTTCACTCCAGGCAGGAGGTGAGATACAGACATTACATCACATTCTTGTTTATGAATTAAGAAATGTTCTAAAGACTAACACTTATTTAAAAAAAATAAAAATAGAATTGTCAGTGAAACAAACATACTTAAACTGTCAGTATCTGTATATATACCCCATCTCCTACATAATATGAGATAATGTAACTTTGCTTTACACTATTTACGCTACTAATACTTATAATAAAAAGGATATATGACTAATCCTGAAATGTAGTCTGTTAAACTATTTATATAAATGATTGTTTCTGGCTTTTAAAATCAGAAAGAACGTTTTGGAACTTACTTTTAACATATGTTCATTTGAGAGTACAACGTTTAATTTATCCTGATCACATAAATTGTTAAATGAGGCATCAATCTCAATAGCTTTATTAACAATATCATTTCTGAGACTCTGATACAATGGGCAATGAAATAAAACATGAACTTCATTTTCCACTGCAAGTTCACAAATCGGACATAGACGCTGTTCTTCTGGGATATTTTCATATATCCCCGTTTCTAAACGGAGGGGGGCAACTCCACATCTAAACTTAGCTAACGCAGACTTGTATTTACTAGACAAAGTTGAACATTCAACATACTTTTCAGGTTCATAAACAGATTTAAACTGCGTATACGTCCTAAGTTTATTTCTACCTCTACCAGTGGGACCCGTGACATTTTGAATACTGGTTCTCCAATCATGAATGAAAGTATCCATGGTGCACTTACTTATCTTATCACAAAAATATTTGGAAGACATGTTAATACAATCGTTTGACATATTCAATAAATTGTTTGACAATAGATGTTTCTGATACAGAAATTGCCAATTTTTGCAACTATTATTACTCTTACTGTCACAAAATCTAAAAATCTTGAAATTAATTCTCTCACTATCCATTGACTTTACTCTATGCCAATGTTGAGACACAGATCTCCACTGTTTCACATGAGGGGGTTGCCAACCTAACTCACCATAAATGGCATTAATAGGGATATATTTACCCAACCCCATAAAGAATCGCATTGCTCGACTCTGCACTGCATTTATGCAAGAATAGGATCTTGTTCCCCAAATAGATGCCCCATATGCAATAACAGGCCATACTGTACTATCGTAAAGTTTTGTGAATGCCGTATATGGCATGCTACCATAGGACTTGGACTTAGCTATAAGGAGACCAAGGGCTCTACCAGCACTCTGAGCAACATATTTCACCATGATATCAAAATCAAGCATCTCGGTCAGTAACAGACCTAGGTAAGTGTAGTTAGCAACGACTTTCAGACTGTGGTCCTCACATGTGAAACTGTATGAAGTTCTGGGAACAGAAACAGGTCTAAAATGCATGATATTACTCTTCATAGGATTCAAAATCATAGAATTCTTGTTACACCAATTATTTAACATATCTAACATAAACTGTAAATCTTCTGCGTTTTCAGCTATAAGTACAATATCGTCTGCATATAAAAGGATGCATAGTTTTTCATTATCAATACAAATACCCTTTCCGGCTGCTTTTATAGATACTGCCAGATCATTTACGAATAAATTAAATAACAAAGGTGATAAGGAGCAGCCCTGTCTTAAGCCACATTTAACATCAAACCAATCTGTATAAAAACCGTTAACCCTAACACTAGATGTAACTTGACTATATAGAGATTTCATAGCATTTATCATTTTCCCATTAACACCAATTTCCGAATTCATCAATTTGTCCCATAAAATAGTCCTATTTATAAAATCATAGGCTTTTTTGAAAACAATAAATGCACAAAAAGTAGATTTTTTGGCCTTTTTTCTAGTATCAATAATATTAGTTAATGAAGATATATGATCAATTGTACTTCTACCCTTTCTGAACCCATTTGTCATACATCTCACTCTTTAAAATATTACAAAGGCTAGAATAAGCACCGTCAATATGACTCTGATTCTGTAAACTTTGTTCAAGTTTAAAAACTGTATCATGAAGTGAAGAAACTACATCATGAGTGTTCAAAAAAGTATCTGGTACATTTTTTAAATCAAACTTATCAAAACTAACAGCTTCACATACAGGTTCTGAATACTGAGTGTATAAATTTTCACTATAATTTTCAAATTCAACCATCCAAGTTAAAATAGAGTGGTCTGGTATGGATACAGGTATAAGGCCAGTATTTACCTGAATGTTAGAAATAATTTCAGTACTTCTAATAACTGTGAAATCTTTAAAATGGTTCAAACTATCATGTGCGACTATACAATAATCAACAACAGCACATCCTTTAGCAGATATTGATGTAAAATCATTCTTTATATAATTTCGACTATTCAATAAACACATGTTACTATCTATCAGGAAATCTAATAACTTGTCACCATAAGCGTTACAAGAAAAACAAGAAAAGCATTGATGCAAAGCATCAAAGGGCGTCCAAGCAAGAAATGCAGCAAGTGAAGATGAACTAGTACACATATAATGACAAGATATTCTTATAAACTACCAGAAATGTATATCACTTATGAATGAGCGGACGAAAGACATTGTTCATTATGACCTTTGATTGACATGCTAGAGATTAGAATATTACTTGTTATTTCTTTATGATCGTGGTTATTAATAGCAACGGATATACATGTATGCAATCATTTATGATCCATATGTGTAACGCATGACGCCAATCAACAATATTTCTATCTGGCAAATCGTCAACCCCAATAATAAAATCATAATTGTCTCCAATACGACTATTAAAATCTCCACAAATATATAATGGACAATCATTTTGATATACATATATACTAGATAATAGGGTATCATAAAAATTATTAACATCAATTTGTACATGATAAAAACACATACCATACGTTTTAACACTTTAACCTACAGTGATTGGTTAAGACAAACGATTTAAAATCATTTTCGCACGTTTGTTTACAAACCATAAAACGTTTAATAGGCTTTGTCAAGGTTAATGGTACATTTATCTATGAATAAGCATACTATTCAAAAGCAGCACTGTTTCAGATATTGAAAAGTTAAAAATGTCAAAGATTCACAGTTTGAAATCGCAATTTTTTTTTCTTGCGAACATAGGAATGTAAAAAGAAATTAATAGAAACTAATAGAGATAAAACCTATGGACACTCTTATCTGATATACGAGGAAAAACAGACAATTTAATTAATAACCAAAAGTTTTATTGGCGAGTCTACATAATCTGTTTCGAGATTATTTTGAATGAGATATCACTCCATTGCGATATTCAAAATTTAGCAAAGGTTTCAATCTAAAATTATTTTAAAGTTTCTTTATAAAATGTTTCACTGCCGGGGATGAAATTGATGAGCGAAGTAATGCTATCCTCCAAATCCTTGCAGTTACACAGGTCTCATACTGTCTAACGTTGTTTGATATTTAAATCCTTTAAAGCGGCTTTAAGCTTTTTTGTGTTGTTTTAAATTAAGTATTCTTCAGAAAGAGCATCATATCACTGTTAAGCCTTCTTCAAAACAGCGTCCCGCGAGCTATTTATAGCATGCCAGTGACGTTCGTTTCCAAAAATGTGACGTTCTTTTCTAAAAATAGAAGATTAAAAAAACGAATCGTCCTTTTGCTAATTTACAATTAGAGAGTGGACCGGTAGATTAGAGGTATCGAGGGGTTTCATTATTGTTTATATATATTTTCGAAGGCAAATTTCATTTTCCATTTCAATTATTTTGATTTGAGTATTATATGAAACGATTTATCTTAGAATAACGTATTTAACCTTTAGAAATGCTGAAGGCCGCTTTAAACTTCGGATGAACTGTTCCACTTTATAAGCAGAGTAAGGGCATTATACAAAATCAGTAAATTGGGGTTTAACCATATAATTATTTAATGATAATAGCAGATTTTAAGAAATAGAAAGAGACAGAAAACATTTAACAAAACCCAACCGAGATTTGCTACCTTTTTGTTGTTTGTTTGTTTTTCTGTTGTCCTTTACACCAAATTTATGCCGAATTCACACATGTTTTGGTCATATCTCTGCTTTTGATGCAACTTACCGGCTTTCCTAGATTACTAACCAGTAATAACCTATTTCTCCGCAAGTGACCAAATACTTATCACGAATCAAGCAGCGGCGAGAGACAAATGAACATGAGACGATATGTTCGAGACCAGTTGCCACGGAGGAATTACGCCCTCCCCCACCCAAGGTTCGAATCAGCAACCCCTAGATTACCAATCCGATGGCTTCTCTCTAAGCGGGTGGACCTTGTTACCTTTAAAATGTACCGAGTACCCTTTACCTGATATGATGTTCATGTATATATCATCAAGTTCATTATGCATATTGACACACATTTTTAGATAAGATGGTATAGTCATTATATATGTAAGTGTGTTATTCAAATGTAAACATAGATTTGGCTATAGACAAGTCTTAAGGTAACTTGTCTCAAACTTTATTAGACTACAAACATCATAAAATTCAGACGGCTTCAAGTGGTTTTGAATAAGATTTGGGATATATTTATTACAACTTCTGTGCAAATTCATTCACTTTTATAATATCTGGATAAATCTTGTTTAATCAGAGCCGCTATGAGATGTAAAGACATTTTCGGGGATATTTTATACATAAAGAACATTCTGGTTGTTGTTCTTCTGCCAATAGTTCTAATCCCATTTCTTGTGGTTGGCGACAGTTCTGTAAGTACTTTTTTAAATTTTACTTTGAAAAAAAAATATCAAATTGAATTCAATGTTCATTTTATATTTAATTGTCGTAATGGAAGTTAAATAATTATGCCTCTACTACGATGATTGAAATGCTAAGCAAGACTCAAAATTCTTCAAAACTTTCATTTTGATTTGTCTCATTTGCTAAAACCCGTGTTTGATATAGTAGAATTGGCTAAACTTGTTCGTATGTCAAGCACAGCACAATCAACTTATTTTTATATTTTTCAAGGCCATGCCTAGAAAAAACAAGTTAAATAAAAATGTCTCTGTTATAATAAATAAATTGCGATTAAATCATACTAGAAAACGTAATAAAAATTGCCTAACAAAATATATGATTGCTATTTTTGGAAAGTCAATCAATGATTTCGCGCATGCACAATCCACTTGATACACGATTGTTTCAATTTAACCTTGAGACTATAATGATCATGTGGCCAGTGCAGTTCAAGATAGCCAACACATCTGTGCATGCTTTTCACCACTCCTAAATTATTTTAACATGTTTCCTTTTAATGATGCAGATTGGATGATGGAAAAGTACTTTTAAAGCGGCCTTCAGCATTTCGTAAGGTTAAATATGATATTGATAACAAATCGTTTCATATAATTGTAAAATTGTAAAATGAAAAGAATTAAGGTGGAAAATGCAATTTGTCGACGGTAAAATACATAAACAATAAGGCAACCCCTCGATGGTCCGCTTTCTATATTTAAATTAGTAAATCCCAATCTTCTATTTTTAGAAAAGAACGTCAATGACGCGTTATAACTAGCTCTGGAACGATGTTTTAAAGACGGCTAAACTGTGATATGTTCCACTTTTTCAAGACAAGATTACTAAAATACTTCGTTTGAAACAGCACAGCATTTTTTAGTCCAACAGAAAATAAAAGATAAAAGCCACTTTAAGGCATTTAGCGTAGTAAGTGTTAAATTCTCGATGTACTTTCGATGTACTTTAGATTGACTGTTATTCAGAAATAATCATTTTGTTTTACTAATTACCGACTGTGAAACAAAGCGTTATTCTTCCGTATTTTTCCAAGTAAAGATGACAATTTAGTAAAAGTAAGAACACTTTTTTTTATTATCTGATGTCGAATTTTTTAAAGGCAAAAAAGCTAAAGAACGACAAAATTGGGTATTAATACGATATCATTTGTCGTGTTTTCGCCTTCTTTTTGTCATAAATAATTGAAACTGCAATGTGTTTTTCATTCATTTTCATTACATTACATACTCTCCCAGTTGCTATTGAAGTCAATCGGCCCAGCCGCAAAAATTCGAAAACTAAACCATGTAGCGATAAAGCGAAAATGCAACAAAGTGAAAATGTAAAAAGTTTGTAAAAGAAAAATGCAACAATGAAAAAAAGCTCAAATGCGACCAAATTTGAGCTGACGCATTTCGTTATTTCATTTTGCTAAAGAACTTCGTTTCATTTTTTTGTTACCAAGTTTTCTTTTGATATAAAAATGGACAATGCCTTCTTTTAATTAAATTGATGACATCGTCTGTATTGTTTAACCTTTTGTCTGCGATTTCAGATTCCCTCTACAGTGAATATTTACCAAATTTTAATTTTCAAATTCACTCTTAATCTTTTTTTTATATGAACAAACATTACGATTCTTATTTATATTCTAAAAAATTAGTGTACATGTAGTTGCCTCTTTCTCAAATCTAAAAGGTTTCATATATTATACATGTATTTTAAAAAAAGCTCGCTGAACGCAATCAAAATGACGAACAATACCGGTACCAAACTTTCTAAAAGTCTTTTTCCTTCCTTCCTTCCTTCCTTCCTTCCTTCCTTCCTTCCTTGCAAATCCGTTTCATTAACTTAATCATTTTTTTTCTTTTTAAAAGATAAAACAAAAAAGCAGACGCCATTTTAGCAGGCGACAATTTTTCCAGTACGCAAAGGGTTTTGTTTGATTAAAAATAACAAAAGAAAAAACGAAAACAAAAAACAAAATTTGACCCAGTTAAGCTTTTCAAGTTTACGACACACATTCGAGTATAGACACGATATAAATTAGAGATATAAGACGAAAGCAATAATTAAAGCTGATATTGTCGATCGTAGTTAAAGCAAGTACAATGCATATTTAATTAAATGTTGATGATTTTTGCTTTCAAAAAAAAATTGACTTGACGTGTACAACCTCTTCAGAGCAATTCTTGGATAGAATTGCAGAGGATGAACTTTATATTATCAAGGACATTTTGAGATTAGTTACATTAAATCGGCTTAAATTTATGAAAATAATCAAAGCCATGCAAGAAGGGCTGGAATACAGGATATAAATTTTATATTTCTCTGACTTTATGTCTATAAGTAATTAATCTATTTGATAAGATAAAGAGGATAATTATCACTATGTTTGTTTAAGTTAGACTCAATCAAGCATTAAAGCAATAAAGTAAAGGGCCATTAAAATCCTTTGTAACCAATCAACTTAAGATACTAAACGTGTAAAAATGAATTTCAATATGATAAAAACGGTCACGTGCATAGCGACGTAGAAATTGTTCCTGATACATGTATATGACCGGATATGCGCTAGATATAGTTTTTGGACCACAGCGTCGTGTGTTTATATTTATCATATAAACTCTTTGTTTTTATTGAAGTATGACCATATTTATTTCATTTATAGTTCATACGTTTCATTCATACACTGTACATTTCAATAGTTTACTTTATGTTTGTTATATCCCAGTTTTGAAAAAAAGTGCAAAAATGACAGTCAATAAAAGATCTTCAAAATGCTTATTAAAAACTTCTATAGACTGATAATTAATTTCCCAATCTGACTCAAGTTCGGATCTTCTTATTTCTTCCATGTAGATCTGATGACCACCTTATATGTTTCGCCTTCTTTATAATTCGGATTTCCCGATAAAGCTATTTTTAGCCATTCAATCAAACCGGGTTTTGTAGATAAGCATTAGAAGAAGTATCAAAATACCGTTATTCGTGGAAGTTACACAAAATGTTTATTTTTGTTAGAAAAAAATGTTTGAAGTAATCATCTTGAATTAATAGAGTCATTTTTAATGAATAAGATTGTTTCGCCAGTTTAGCTGTCGGCGATATGGCGTGAAAATTACCTACTCAATTGGTTTTCCAAGGATTAGAATTAGAAACCAAATCATTTTCAAAATAATGAAAGCTCGCAAATGATTGGTTGTTTGAAAGACCAATAGAAGTTGACTACCTATGGGTTGATGTCAGATCCTAATGCGTAGCGCTATTTAGGAGCTGATCTTAATCAAATTGATTTATCATCCATCCCGTAGCAGTAATCTTCGTTTTAAGATAATAATTTGGTCACGCCATTTACATTTTCTATATCATGACCATACCATGCATACATGCATTTACAACCTGGACATTGATTGTATGACTGCGTTTTTAATTACAATATACATGTATTATATATAGTTTAGGTTTATTTGTAATTTGGACTTGTATATCTAAAATAAACCTTCTGCGCAAACGACCGGATAAAATAGTTTTAGAATTTCCTTTTTTTTAAATCCTGAAATGTCTTTATTTGAAACCTGTTTAAAAGGGAGAATATTATCATATATTAATTACCTCTCATTTGTCTGAAAGAGCTTCAAATTCTTGCTAGGTAACAGTCCTTTTTTATATAACATGCGAATTTCACATGTTCGTGAAGAAAGAGAAAAAAAACAATTGTACACTTTCAAAATTTAGGTACGCACACAAACAGGCGTATTTATTTTGTAAGATTAGATTCAATAATTTTATCTTGTATGCATCAAATTTATTCACGTCTTCACAATATTATTGCATTATTCAATTAAAAAAAAATGTTTTGTCTTTTTTTTTCTTATCTTATTTTTCTAAAAAAGATTTGTTACGATATAGATTTTTACGGGGTTCGCTTGATTAAAAGATCCTTAACCTACTGAAAACAGGCTGTCGGGCAGTTTACGAGTACTAGTTGCTATCATTTTCGCAAGGAACTCATAACTTCTGTACATGCCAGAGCAGAAGGACAGTGCCGAAGGATTTCATGAACAATCTCGACGAAAGTGACCTCCAAAGTCCGGGAATTGAACCTGTGTTGCCCGATTCACAGCCAAACGCTTTATTAATTATTATTGAGCTTACAGGACGGTCTTATGACTATCAGAATGGAATGTGAATAATTTTATGCATGTGCATGTATATTTGAATTGGTATAAAGGTCAAATGAGATTGTATCTTGTCTCATATTTACATATCTATCATAATGACTTCGTGACAAACAATTTGTAAGGCATTCAATTAGAAAAGTCATACATTTCTTTATTTCATTTTAATTGCAGAGTTATCAATTTATTTCGTTATACACATTACATCCCCTTATATATTTTTGGTTGGGTTTTAATCTGAAAAAGGATGATCACTCGGAAGCATTATAATCACTTCAAAATAACATGAAAATTACAGACTGTATGATTGATTGAGTCTATACTGTATTGGTCATATGGGGGCTTTTTCAGTTTCATTTGTGAAGGAAGACCTCGGGTACCTCTCCGAACATATTATTTCAAGTCTTTTTACAACTAAGATTACTGTAACAGTAGTAAACAAACAGCAAAAATACCTTTACATCAAGAACAAGTTTTGTACACTATTTTAGCAAGTTTTTTTTATTATTTTTATCTTTTAAGTACGTGTAACGGATTTACTTGAACATGTCACTGCAAACACTGTTGAGTTAAGAAGTTTAAAAGCTATTTTAAGGACATATCAAAATAAATTCAAAACAAGCAAAAAATGAAATACACTTAAAAAGATTTAGAAAAAGAGAGTGATAGTTTTACAACCTTGACATAATGTACCAGTTACCTTGCCTGCTTTACTTGACTGGTGATATTGTAAAACTGTCATCGACAACAAATATTTAAGAAATAAATTATGAATAAATAGAAAATAAATAAACTAAATAATGTTAGTTTTATGTCCTCATAGCTCGCGGTAAACAATAAGGGAAATGAGCATGAAAGTCCACCCATATGGTAATTATATTATTCATTATAGTATTCTTTTTTACTTTCTGCAATATTATATATCATTTTCATAACATTTCAACCAAAAGCACATTTTATTGATCAGACATAGACAATGTGTCGGCCATTTTGAAAATATTACGTCATCATTAACCTCGCAGCGAATGGTTTTATACCCTCGTTGTTGCTGTTGTTGTTGTTTTTGTTTTTTTCGGTTGTGACTGACTAAATGTGTTACCCTCTAATTAAATAATCAAATCATGTTCCTCTTTTTAAATACAAAGAAAACAAATCAAATAATAAACTGACGATCAATCCAGAGACATAATTGAGCCGTGCCATGACAAAATCAACATAGTGCGTTTGCGACCAGCATGGATCCAGACCGCGCATCCGCGCAGTCTGATCAGGATCCATGCTGTTGGCTTACCAACTCTATTACAAGTAGAGAAACTGATAGCGAACAGCATGGATCCTGATCAGACTGCGCGGATGCGCAGGCTGGTCTGGATGATTATTTTGACAAAAATTTGACTAAAATGGGGGTACAGTAAGTAGGCTATAACCGTGAGTGTAATGATGACTACATGAAATAAGTGATGAATAACAAGTGAAACAATTAAACAAAGTTTTTTTTTCCTATTCCCGGTACGTTTTCTATTTCTAATCACATCCTTTTGACACCTTTCTCATCATTATTTGTAAATTAGCTTTTTATTTTATAAATATTTGTCGTTATCTAACAGTTACTGATCTAATAATAATAATAATAATAATAATAATAATAATAATAATAATCTTTTATTATAGTGACATGTGTTTTCGTACATGAAAATTACATATATACAATGTAAATAAAGAACACCCGGCCTTATAGGCCTTATAGGTCACCTTAACAACAGTGTAAAATGCACGTGAATATATTAACTAATTAAATGTAACTTATTTGCACCAATCTGCACAGATCAGTAAATTTGTGAATACAAACCTCGAAGGTGCATATGAAATTCGTATATTTAAAATAATCTCATTTGTCAATATTCGCAAGTCATATAGTTTTGCTTGTTAATGACTTTTTTGTGGTTTGCCGTGTCTACTGGTACAGATATAGACGTGAATGTTTAGCTAAAAGCTAACCCGATCTTAGAAAAGAAGATCTATTTAAGAATTGTACAAATTTATTCACACGAAAACCGAAATGGGTGTTAAAAACTTTTTAAAGGATGTTTTCTATATAAAGGATATATTAATTGTTGTACTGCTTCCAGTTGTTTTTATTCCGTTATTGGTGGAATACGATACCCCTGTAAGTAGACCATTTCTTTCTGAACACGTTTTTTAATGTTCTTGAAGGCTCTTCGTAGTATACATCTATATCATGGTGTGGATTTGTTCAGAACTTCTCAAAGCCGTCCGCAAACATGATATTATACTATATTATTAATATTTGCTGAGATGTGTATCAAACTTTAAACCATTAAAATAACAGATTATATCATTTCACACAAGTTCATGGCACAAGCAAATCGTATTTTATATTTTAGGCAAAATGTGCCTTTAACAGATAAAATAAACATAATCCGAGCTGATTTTGTAAACAAGCGTTTGGTAATGTTTTAAGCAAAGAGGTATTTTCATTTCCATACAAAAACAATGGCACTTCATCTGTGAAAATTGCAAAATAGGCAAAAATCAAAATATGGTTTTATGGTTCAGCAATAAAGACAATTAGTAATTTTCCGGAAACTGTTTCAGGAAACTCAAAATAACAAACAATGTGATGTCAACTATTGACATTTTTCCTCCAATATCACAAGCAAATTATTTGCCGTAATTGTTCATGAAAAGAAAAAGAGTTATTTATGTGCTGTAAAATCTTATTGAATGAAAAATATATATTGATATAAAAGAATTCTGTATAATAATTGAATACCTTGATTCATATGGCATCCGCTTTCTAGAACGAAAAGTCTAAAATAAAAATAAGACAATAATCTATCATTTCTTGCGATTGATGGTAACATATGCATGTTTGAGTGAATAAAAGATATGTTGTTGTTGTTGCTATATCTGTGACAATAGTAATTATTTAAACCAGTCTTTTTAGCAAATTCAAAATACAAACAAACAAATAAACAAAAATAACAAACAAGCAAACAAACAAAAGGCGGCCAATACAAGCTCAGTTAAAGAAACGGAAAGACCACGATGGAAAATATAAATATGATTTTTTTTTACCATACATCTTTAACTTTTAAGTGATTATTTCAGGAGGCAAAATGTGCTTACTGCGTCATCATTATGGCGATCTTCTGGATCACAGAGGCGCTGCCTATAGCTGTGACGTCATTGCTACCGGTGTTCCTTTTCCCGATGGTTGGACTGTTGACCGTGAAAGCGACAGCGCAACAATATATAAATGTACGTAGTTATCTTTACCGCCAAAGTATTAAAAAATTGATAATGTTCAACTTATTCCAAAAGCTTTTAATACTGTCATTAACTTAAGCTTTCACAATTTTACAAAAGATGGTGAAAGTTGAAACTATTGTTGGCTTAGTTCTTGTCTCTTACAGATATGAATATTCTAGTCTCTTACAGGTATGAATATTCTATAAATATACACAAAAAAGGCCAATCATATCATTTAGTTATATATGCTTGATTCAGATACTAGATCGTTGTTTTGATTTGAGCACTTTCTGAAATGATAATTTTATTTGAGAGTAGTGTTCACTGTTTGAATAGTGTTTGTGAGTAATCTTCTCTTTGTTAGTAGTGTTTGGTGTTAAAGTAGTGCTCAGTAAGTATATTGTTTACTGTTTTAGAAGTCTTCAGTGAATATTATTCAATTGACGATGGTTGTTGTACTTGCTGAGTAATATTTACTTTGTGAGGAGCGGTAAATGAGAAATTTAGACCGTGTTCGATTTTTTAACGAGTATTGTTCACTGTTTAGGTTATGTTTAGTGACAAATGATTACTCAGTGACAAGAAGCTATTCACCAAAGCAACTGCTCTGATCAGAAAGGGTTTTAAAATTTCCTATAATAGCCATTATCGCAATAATTGCCAACAAATGTGTTATGATAGTATTTTAACACTTTAAATAATAAATAATACTTTATGTTTAAACATTAAGTTAAATGTAAGATAAATGCTAACACTCGATGGAAAACATAATTGATATTAAAACTTGCAAACAGATTTGAAATTCTAACACTTGGCTGTAGTAGGTAAAGCCAGTTCAGAAATATCATTATTCAACGGAAGTCACTCTACTATATTTCCCAGAAACAGAAAATGTAAAAAATGCTTATATTGTTGTATCCTCATAGACAAATGTGAAATGCTTCTGATTCTTCCTTTCTGTCGACTTGAACATTCATAATGACACATTAGATGTAAAAAAGGATTCTTATTTATTTCCAGGACACCAATATGTTGTTTATAGGTGGTTTGATCGTAGCCGCGGCCATAGAGCACTGGAACATTCACACGCGCATCGCTCTACGCATATTATTATTAGTCGGATCCAATGCCCGCTGGTACATTTTCCTTTTTTTATTTCTATCTTATACACAGATACACTGATAAGCTGACATGGAAAGTCATGAATACATTAATGTTAAAAAAATTCTGAAGTCATATATTTACGTTTATTTTACACAATGGTAAGTCAACGCAAAAGTGGCATTGCCATTTATCTTGTCTTGCTTTGATCAACAATTAAATCAATACAATTTATCATGGCGCGTCCGTAGCCGAGTGGTTTAAGGCATTGACTTCAAGCCACTTACTCTTCACAGCTGGTTATTCGAATCCCGCCAAGGACTTTTTTCATGTGCTGGAGCTATCCAGCTAGCTTGCTTACGGAACGTCATTGTTTCAACTTATGTGCTCGTTTGTGCACCGCCAGTTTCTTGGAATTCTCTCATTACAGCAAGTTATCTAGCTAGCTTACGAATGGACGGTGCTCAAACTGAGACGCCTGGTACCTGACAAAAATGCACGGAGAGGCGCTTGAGGTTTTTATCCACCAGTAAAACTAGGAAGTCGTTATATGACCATTGCAGGTTCGGTGACCTGAAATCCAATCAACCATAAAATACAAAAAAACCTACCCAGCTAGCTTTCGAAACAATGGTCTGTCTACTCAAGTGCCCCTGTATGCCTGAAATAAGACAGATATGGTTAAATTGGAAAGTCCATATTTGACATTTACATTGTTGGTGCGACGCAAAAATCCAGCCAATTGACTTTGTGGAACACCTTACAGATAAAACCTTTAGTTTGTAAATTATGTACATTCATTTTTTTATTCATTGAGAATATTCAAGTATGCACAATTTTAATGTTTATAATCTCATCGTGAACATTTACTTAATACGACTTCTTCAACGTTTTCAACAAATATTTACACAAGAAAGATAAATATTGTCCCTTTTTTACATTTGAAGTGCTTTAGACTGAACCTCGTAAGGTATGAGTTAAATATCATAATTATACCTGAAGCCCTCATGAGATCAATCGTGCACCGTACACATCAAGTGATCACTGATGTATGTTTGCAAAACGTTGATAAAATCTATATATGACCTTTTCTTTATATATGCTTAAAGGATACATTAAGAAGTTAATAGAAATACGTGATGTGCATATTATACATAAACTGAACTTTCTCCATCTAACCAGATGCACATAGTGAACAGGTTCTTCAATAAGATTTAATCTAAAACAAGTATATACGAGTACATGTACTTTTCATAGTGAATTTCCCGTTCAAAATGTTTATTGCATTTGTTTGCAAAATTTCATGATGATACCTTTCTCGCATGAGACAATCGTAAGTCCCTATTAAGATCCCAGCCAACAGCGAAAAGGATGAAACTATTCAGTGACATAAATAACTTAGCAAGGAAGCTACCAACGGCCCTAATGACAAATAAATAAATAAATAAATAAACAAACAATAACAACAAAACTCTTTAAAAAGTAATATTAACTTGTGATATACATATATAAAGCAGTAGGCCCATTCTTGCTAAGAATATCAAGACTATCATTTTACAATACTTTCTCCAACGTAAATAATTATGTAGTATACAAATTGATCATAAATTTTTCTGTCTATTTCTTTTCTATAATATCATCATACTTTAAATAATGATTATTATTTCACTCTAGGATAATGTTGGGTCTGATGGCCCCGACCTGGTTTTTGTCAATGTGGATAAGTAACACGGCAACCACCGCAATGATGATTCCTATTGCCAACGCCATCCTTATGCAGCTCAAAGACACGGAGAAAAAGTTCAAAGGTTATCCAAAATTACCTTAAATTTCTACATGTTGGTCTTTTCACAAAGTACTTGGTAATCTTTAAAAATAAGAATTGTACTTAGTAATTATATATAAATCAAATGCATGACAACTATGCAGAAGAAACGGTTGCCTGTCTCAGTGGACAACAGCGGTTAAGTTTAGTTAAAACATATATATTTAAGATTGGTTGCTCATCAAATTTTTGCAACTTATATAACTCGTTTAAGGGTAGCGACCAGTACTGGTGTTTTTCGACATATATTTCGGCTATATATTTTTTTATTGTGTCAGTACAGCTATTTCCATTCAATATTTTATGTCTGTATTCACGTTCTAACCAATTATTCTTATATGCGTAAACAGTTGTTTCATTTTCTATAAAAAAAAATATTATTTTCATTTTTTTTAAATTCTATTTTGAAAACAATTAAGCGTTACGAATGATTATAATAATTTTAATTTTGAAATCAGGAGTTGATAACGAGGCTGTAGAACTCGATGATGTAAATGTATCCGAGAAACCACCGATTGAGAATGGAAATGGTGTTAACGGAAAAGACGAAAGAGATCCAAATATCCATATAGAAACGGAGAAAGAGCAATCGAAAGTAAATTTTGACGATATACCGTAAGTTCATAAGTTAGAAGCGTATTATTTAATTTTCTGGCACATTTTCAATGTGATGTAACAAGATTACGAATTTATCTTTATACTGCACTCTGTAAATGCAATCATCCTGAAGAAATGATGGGCTGGTTTTCTGTTGACATTGTTAACAATGCAATCAATCTGAAAAATATAAAACAGTCTGTACTGTGTTAAAGAAATGAAATGGACTTTAGGATTATATTTTTAAGTTGGCATTAGCAAGGTCCTAGAAATGACCTTCATGTAATTTATGAAGTAAATTTTGCAACGTACTATAGCTTGCTTGTACACCCTTTAACGTCATCCATATTGGAATGGTCTAAATATGTACGAATGTATAACAGACGACAATGATATATTTTTCAGGGACAATGTTTTAGAAGATGATGATGACCCGGCTTTCAGACGCTTGTGTAAATGTCTAACATTAAGTATAGCTTACGCTGCAAACGTCGGAGGAATCGGGAGTCTAACCGGAACTGGACCAAACCTAGTCATGAAAGGACAACTTGACATGTAAGCAGTTGATTCATTTATAATATATCGATGCAATAAAATTACAGTAACTATTTCATAACAAAATCAGGTGCTAGAAAAAAGATATGAAACATTAGATTCGTTTCATACGTATAATATGGCCGTCGGTTTGGGCCCTCATTCCTTCCTACTGTTCGTCTGGCATCGTTCTTCACAACAACTTCGTATATTGATAGCTGTATTAGATATTTGACAGCTGAAATGTAAGTGTAATGTATTGACTTCGTTTTAATAGTGTTTTGCCCGAAGTTCACTCACAGGATATATTAGTTCGGCTAATAATTCTATGCTACATTAAATTTCTAAAATTCTAGTAATTAAACATTTTTTGAATGGTTAGTGTTTTTTATGCTTAAATTTTGGGCAAAAATACCTTTCTTGTCACTTCAAGCCTCTATATTGTGTTTGAGAACTTGTAAAATGTTTTAATTCCCTTTTTCTTTCAGCGTGTATGAGGGATATGGTATCAAACAATCGCCAATTACATTCGCTAGCTGGATGGGTTTCGGAGTACCTTTGTCATTTTGTCTTGTTATTATCGTCTGGATATGGCTTCAGTTCTATTTCCTTAGATGCAAGTAAGTTCGTCTGCTGCAAAAAAAAGAAAAACAAACCGGTTATGATGCTCAAAGCATTGACCAGTTATGCTTCTAATATTGTATTTTTTAATTAATGTTTTTTAAATGGGTCTTCCCACACAGTCACGTAATTTGCAATGTTAGCAGGACATCAAGTGTAAAAGTAACAGCTTGAATTTCAAATTTCGTTAATTCTAGGTATTCTGTAATCATTTTTATCGCAATATAAACAATAAACAAACAACAAATATATAGCTTTATACACTTCAAATGACCTTTTTACAGTGGTTGTTGTGAAGGGAAGAACGATGATAGAAGTATAAGGGTGAAGGCCGTTATACGTACAGAATATGAAAAACTAGGACCTGTCAGGTAAAATAACAATTCTTTTAGTGATCCCTCGGATCACAATTGGCCGTTGATTTATGTATCATTTTATTTGTAAAATAAATTGACAGTCTAAGAGAAATAACACTTCATTGTTTCGGTTTTCATTTTAAGTCTGTGTATATAGCACTTTTCTAAAACTATTAAAATCAAGAAAGGGATGTTGAAAATTTGCAAATGACTTTGCACAAAACTACAATTCGTGAATTAAACAGACGATTTAAAGTGGTGGCATTATGTCCACCCAAGTGTGCAAATTATATAACTTGATATATTGTCATAATTGTGTTCAATTTTATTTTATACTATGAAAAAGAAATCAAAAACCTACGTGAACAACGGTATTTTCTTGAAAAACGTGGTGCAGTCTTTTTATGATTTAGTCCGTTTTTTTACACTGTATTATAAATATTTTTTATCATCAATTATTGGCCAGTATCAGTCTATTATCTAACTCTACTTGACAGAGAAAACATTAACATAGTGTCACTTTAAAGTACTAACCATTGCATTATTTTCATAATCTTTTTGCCCAGGCTAAAAGTAAGATCCCTTCTCGTAGACAAGTTTGTCACATTTTAGAGCATCATTTATGTAAATCAAGAATGTTGAATGAATATTTTCAGTTTTGCACAGGGAGCCGTTATGGGACATTTCATAGTTTTAGCGTTGCTATGGATAACCAGAGATATGGGCGGAGAATATGGCTGGGGTTCACTTTTCCAACAAGGGTTTGTTTATTAATTTATATTTTATTTTATTTATCTTGATACCAGGTGAAAATTATGGTTAAAATGAAGTTTGGTTAGATCGAATTTTCACGAAGAGTTTAAAACTTTATTGGGATTTTTTTTCGTTTGATTTACTGACTTAAACAAATTTTATCATTTGAATAATCGTTTTTTTTCTAATTATATGAATATAATAAAAACACATTCTGTTTATCTTAGGTGTTAAGTGTGTTTATATTTATACGACGAACATGACACTGTGATAAAACAACTCACTCACTCACTCACCAACTCACCAACTCACCAACTCACTCACTCACTCACTCACTCACTCACTCACTCACTCACTCACTCACTCACTCACTAACTCACTCACCAACTCAAATTCACGGTTTCAAATTCTAAATTCATGATTTCAACTTCACGAATTCAGCTTCGCGAATTCACGATTTCAACTTCATCTTCATGAATTCATGTTTTCAACTTCTTTAAGTTAAAATCGTGAATTCATGAAGTTGCAAGGTCCCCACATGTCTTCCGTAAATACCTATAGTACAAACAATATGATTGCACGCCCTTTGTTATAAAGATAAAAAGTTCTCATTTCTGAATAAGTTGTTTTTATCACCATTCATTCACAAAGTAAAATAATACATTTGCTAATTGCTTGTTGTTGTTGTTTATTTTCATTCAGATATGTGAAAGATGGGGTGCCAGCCATATTTATTGCAACTATGTTGTTTATTTTCCCGTCATCTTTGCCGCGAATATTCTGCCTCAGACCAGAAGGTAAAATACGTAGAGAAATTACATATTTTTATTTCAAATTATTTATTTTGATGCATTTGTTATAAGAATAAACAAAAACCTTGACCGAAAAGCACAAAAATGACTTCTACAATACTTAAAATTTAGGCCGCTTGGACGCTAGACTGCCAACTTCATATACAATATGATAGGGTCAAAGCTCTTTTGCGTTTCAATTGTTTGAATTGTTTCGTTTAAATGCACGTGCTCTGTATTTTATATTTTTACGTTAGGTACTCGTGCACCACTGAAACCCTTATTATCATGGAAAGCAGCTGTGGAAAAGGTTCCTTGGGGCGTGGTATTCCTCCTGGGTGGCGGCTTCGCAATGGCATATGCGTCACAGGTAATAACTGATAACAGAAAATATATGTCTTGAGAAATAAGCCATAATTTAAAACTAATCCAGAAAGCTTGAAATGAAGTAAACTTTGTCAGTTTTAGTACATGAGTCCATACTCAAAGTGCCTGAAAGGTTGGATGGGCCCTCATTAAGCCTACAATGCATAACATAATATCTAGAACATTTTCCGAAAATTTGTGCGCGTCCATGAGCGTGTGATGATGGTTGGTTGATTTATGAGGTTTACCCTCCGGATAACGGGCATTGGTGTCTTGGAAATAATTCCCAGTCATGCATGTAAACAAAAGAAAAAATCTGATGGAAGTCCCTTATCATATCTAGTCTAGAGTAAGTTAATGTCATAAATCTCATATCACGTGTCCTCTACTGGTACGGGCTCGAATTTCGGTAGATAAATTGAAGTAAGTCAGTAGTTCTAAAGTCCAAAGAAAGGAAAAAAATAATAAAATATAAATATTCAAAATAAGACAATGCGATGAATAAGTAAAATAAGTATACCAATTTATTTGGGGCTGATATGTAACATTCTATTTTTATATCTTAATTTGCATTTTTGAAGATGATGAAGTGTTCCAACCACTATTAAAATTTCTGTTTTCTTCTATTTTTAGGAGTCGGGTTTATCAGCCTGGGTTGGTGAGAAATTAAGCGTGTTAGATTACCTATCACCATGGGTGCTAAATCTAACATTGTGTTATATCGTAGCTGCAATGACGGAGGTTACCAGCAACACAGCAACGTGCACGTTAATGATGCCCATACTGGCAAACCTGGTAAAGTTTGAATCCTTCATAAAGACACTTACATAAGTTGTTGTTTTTTGTTGTTGCTGTCTTCATCATTATCCTCATCATCATCATCATCATAATCATCATCATTAGTATTATCAGCAGCATTAATGTAAGCGTTAAATTCATCATCATCATCATCATCATCATCATCATCATCATCATCATCATCAACAACAACATCATCATCATCATCATCATCATCACCATCATAATCATCATCAACATCATCATTATTATCCTCATCAGTATCATCAGCAAAATAAGTATAAGCATTAAGTCCATCATCATCATCATCATCATCATCAGCATCATCATCATCATCATCATCATCATCATCATCACCACCATCACCATAATCATCATTATCATCATTTTGCTTTCTTATTTTTAATATCATCATTACTATCAATACTTTATTTACAGATCAATATTATCTTCATGAGCGTCAATTTGGTAGGTCATATTTCATATAGGGCCATATAATCTGTCAAAAATCTTTATTATAAGTTATAATATATCAGTTATATTTACTCGGAAAAGTAGTTTATGTTTTGAGTGAAAAACATTCAATGTTCGAATTACCAACTATCTTCTCGTTGATAGTTGGAGATTCGAACCAATACCGTGATGGACATTAGGAGACAGTGAGTTTGTTTATTGGAGAACACATCTTTCTTTTCATATTTTCGTTAAAGTTATTTCGGAAAAGTACTTCTTTAGTACACATGCAAAATTTAAATTACCAGAAGGTAGTTGGGTATTCACACGAATAACAAACTGAGTCCCATGGTCCATTTATGGTAAAGGGGGTGTTACCATACCATAGAAAACACATGTTTTGTTATATAACTGTAACATTTGTTAACCGTTAACATAGAATATCCGAATTACCAACTACCTTCTTGTGGATAGTTGGGGATTCACGCGAATAAATAACTGAGTCCCCTGGTCGACGTAGAGTGCGGGGTGATACCATTTGGTAAAATTCATCTATCTTGTCATATATCTGTTAATTTAATTCTATAAAAAAAACTTTCAGATAAAATTTACTAAGATTTTAATAAAAAAATCTATTTTGCGTGACTAACGCAGTAAGGGCATATTTTGACATTTATTTGGTAATTTACGTGGGTTGAAAGTGTTGGTTGGAATACGTAAATTACTTTCTTTGTTCACTTGAAAATGTTTTACCTTTAATCTACATTACATTTTTAAAATGTTGTCAATATTAGAACTGCAGTTCTATTTAACAGAACATGTCATTACTGATATGTTTTTTTTATTGCTTGTCTTACTTATTTTTCTTTATCTACTCGGTTGTGCAAAGCCCTTTATCATAGACACGAATGTCAGCCATTGTTAAACACTATAGACTTAACAGCTATATTGATTATTCAGGTGTGAAAATTCAATTCAATTGCATAACTCAATTTCTTGTGTACTATTGTGATAAGTATAAAGGATTTCCAAAAACGTTATACATCAGAGCGGGCGCTGTGGTCCAGTGGTAACACTGTCTGACTACAAGTCTAGGGGTTGCGAGTTCGATCCCCCGCTACTCTACTAAAAAAACTTACAATCTTTCGTATGAAAAATATAATAAAAATTACTCTTGTAATGGCGATTTCAACATTAAAAGTAATAATGAAACATAATTTAAAAGCACTATTCATAACAGCATTACTCACTGAGCACAAAGGGCACAACAGAAACACTGACCAGACACACAGGGCACTACTGAAACACTGACCACACACACACAGGACACTACTGACACACAGGGCACTACTGAAACACTGACCACACACACAGGAAACTAATGACAGACAGGACACTACTGAAACACAGGGCACTACTGACACACAGTACACTACTGAAACACTGACCACACCCACACACACAGGACACTACTGACACACAGGACACTGCTGAAACACTGTCCACACACACAGGACACTTGTGACACACAGTACACTACTGACACACAGGACACTACTGAAACACAGGGTACTACTGACACACAGGACACTACTGAAACATTGGCCAGACACACAACCCACTACTGAAACACTGACCGACACACAAGATACTACTGAAACACTGACCACACACACAGGACACTACTGACACACAGAACACTACTGAAACACTGACAGACACACAGGGCACTACTGAAACACTGACCACACACACATGACACTACTGACTGAAACACAGGACACTACTGAAACACTGACCACACACACAGGACACTTCTGACACACAGGACATTACTGAAACACTAACCACACACACAGGACACTACTGACACACAGGACACTACTGAAACACTGACCACACACAGAGGACACTACTGACACACAGGGCACCACTGACACACAGGACACTACTGAAACACTGACCACACACACAAGACACTACTGACACACAGGACACTACTGAAACACTGACCACACATACAAGGCATTACTGACACAACAGGACACTACTGAAACACTGACCACACACACACAGGACACTACTGACACACAGGACACTACTGACACACAGAGCATTACTGAAACACTGACCAGACACACACAGGGCACTACTGAAACACTGACCAGACACACAGGGCACTACTGAAACACTGACCAGACACACAGGGCACTACTGAAACACTGACCAGACACACAGGGCACTACTGAAACACTGACCAGACACACAGGGCACTACTGACACAAGGGCACTACTGAAACACTGACCAGACACACAGGACACTACAGAACCCCATGACACTACTGACACACAGGACACTACTGAAACATTGACCAGGCACACACGACACTACTGAAACACTGACCAGGCACACAAAACACAACTGAAACACTGACCGACACACAAGATACTACTGAAACTCTAACCAGAAACACAGGACACTACTCAAACACTGACACACAGGACACTTCTAAGACACTGACACGGCACACAAGATCCTACTCACACACTGATTTGACACACAGGACACTTATCACACCTGATTGAATTGGATTGAATTTCCAACTTACAGCTGTTAAATAGTTGGGAATTACGAATAACCAACTACCTATTAGCAGGTAGGTATTCGAAATTCCAACTACCAACTACCTACCAAATTTACGCTCATATAATCATCATCATCATCATTTGCGTTGAGCATTCTTATGCATCATATTGACATTTGTTTCTTTCTAATAAATTAAGTATTGCTTATTATTTTTATTAAAGAAACCAACATTTCTTTGCACACGTAATTACACGGAAAACATAGAAAAATAAATGTAAACATATTATGTTATAATAAAGACGTATTGTAAAGCTGATATTTTCAAAAGTCATTTTTATACATAGGCTGTGCATCTTCATCAAAGTCCCATTTATCTGATGTTTCCGACTGCCATAGCAACGTCCTTCGCCTTCATGTTACCAGTAGCAACGCCACCAAACGCTGTAGTGTTCTCATACGGATATGTCAGGGTCATTGATATGGTAATGTTGTGTTATTTATTAAATTAATTGAAAAAATAGCTACACCCTTATTATACTCATATGTTTTGTTACATGTGTATACTGTTTACAGACTCGTCTGACTAAAGTTCAGCAGATCTACTTATTTCTTACGTACAGTAGCGTTTTTTTATGAGCTGATCTTAATGGACCTTTCCTGTTTTTCGTAGCGGAACATTTAGCCACACCTTTTCCATTCATTGCTGCGTCAACTGCTCACAAACAGTATCACAAACATAACAACGTGTTCTTTTGTGCAAATCAGGTCAACCAGTGACTATGTACTATCTCAGTGTAGCAATTGGATAACAAGTTAGCCAATTTACATGTAAACACTGGAAAGGTCCGATTGTTTACAGGCAATTCATGGTATATTACCAGCTTCAGAACCATCTAACAGTTTCTACTGTGGTTTATTTGATATACCCTGTGAATACATTTGTTAATAATTATGTTTTTTTTTTTTTTTTCAAAAAGATCCCTGTTAGAAATGAATTTTAAAAGAAGTTGGGGGAAAAAAAACTTTTCTAATAACATATTTTTCTTCGCAACCAAAATTTTTTTAACCGTGTCAGAGGGATTTTTTTTTGGGAAAAAAAAGGTGTCTGTCAACATTGATCTAGTTTTGTTTATAAAGTTGATGGATCAGATTTGGAAAGTCAAGAAAATATATTTCCCTTAACTTGGTTTCGTCAAATAATTCATAAAAACAAAAGTGCATTAGTAGATGTAATATTTCAGACTACATGTACAATTCAGATATTTTGAAGTTTGCACGTTATATAGGCATTTGTAGGTATAAATTTCATAAATCTATTGTTGTTAATCTAGGAATGCCGTTATCCAACTTCCTATTCATTTTAATATTTATATTTCATTTTTTTACATTTGCAGGTTATGGCGGGCTTCATTCTAAATATCGTCTGCGTACTGGCTCTAATCGGATTTTCGGAATCTCTCGGCGATCGCATTTTTGACTTTCATACCATTCCAGAAGAAATATTAAAGACATACAATGAATCGTTAACGTAACAATTGATTACGTCATTGTCTGGCGTCATCTTACAAATACGTGAAACTCGTTCAGATAAAATGCTTTACATTGTTTGATCCCTATATGTTTGTAAAAAGAAAGAAAGGCAGCCCCAACCCCCTCTCCCTGGCTTGGTGGCAACAAATCTTTTAATATACAAGAATTCTCGATCTGAGGTTTAATCCTCTTTAGGGGAAAATGATACTGTTTTTAAGTTGATGTAAAGAAGTAAAAGCCCCACACAGGGCTTCTATTGTATCCATAATTGCATATATATGTTGAAATGAACATAGAGAAAGATGTAACTAAATGTTTCTGCAGTTTATATTTCTAAGTTTATTTGTATTTATGAGGGATCAAACATTTCAGTTTATGGTTGCACTATATACATGGATGCTATTTTTATACAATTGATTCTTTGCCTTTGTAATACATATATGTAGAAATAAATGTATATATTTTGAATAAAATGCCTTTATGGTTGTCATAGTAAAAATGTTATAGTAACTGTTTTATATAAGCAGTTCTGTAATTTCTGTGTGCTTAAACGTAACTACAAATGCATTTAAATACAGGAAGATTTGATATTGTTTGACAAAAGTGCCTTCTTTCGAAAGACAAATATTTTCGGAGCAAAAAATGGATGTTATTTTTATACAATTATGTTTGTCTTTGTCATCTGTCTAAAAAGTAAAACTAAACGACATATTTAAAAAAAATCAACTATTTCCACTTTTTTCTAGAAAAATAATGTTTTTTTTAAATGTTTTAATACATGGGGTTAAGTTTTCCCAAGGGGACGGTTCGAGCTAAGGGGAACGACAACATAACCTCATATGGCACCAGTGTACCTGATGGAATCCAGACTCGAGTCTAGTGGTTCATTCATAAGCTTTTCACAATAACTAAAGAGCTAACATGAATATATTTTAACAAAAAACTAATTTCTTTAAATTGAGTTTGTGAGTGCGAGTAAATTTTCTAAATGACTGTAGAAAGTTTCGGAACAGTTTTACATTTTTAGGAATAATAAACAGCGTTGATTAATCTATCAGTTTATTTTACTTCCTCTGAAAAGCAAAAATATGGAAGAACGTATGAAATAAATACAAAGCTTCAAAAAAGGAAGAACTTTAATATTTTCAACAAATACATATATCCAAAAAACGAAGATATTCAAGAGCCTGCTGGTAGGCGTAGGGAGTACCTAAAACATGAAAATTTGACATGAGAGAAAGATGTGTGTAAAAGTTTTAATAATAATGACAATATATTGGCAGAGTTGGCGTAAGAATTACGAAAATATGAGTTTCATAAAATATGATGATAAAGCATGCACGGGTTACACGTGAAATGGATGCTCGTGTTTGTCAGTTCTATGATCTGAAATTTTCCAATGTTTAGTCAGGCATTTGTTACACATTATCGCATTATTATACAACACAAGTATAAAATATGTTCACATTTTCATTGAGCAAGTTTTCAGTTTTATGCACTCAATTCTTCTTCAAATAGTAAACCTGAAAAAGAAAAAAAATGTAAAAGTTTGAAAGCCTTTCACAGATTTAAAAAATTTAAAAAGTAAAAGGCTTTACATAACCAATTTTTTTTTATCAGTTCAAATGCAATATTTAAAGAC